>NC_133375.1:29201690-29256819 GCF_049309525.1 Garra rufa | reverse complement strand
AATCAATAGCATTACAGTATCATTTCCATATATAGGCCATACGTTAAGTGATAAAATGAAGGGGGGAAAACGAATATAAACGAAAATAAAAATATATATAGGCTAATTATAATAATTAATAATAATTATAATAATGATGACGATAATAATAATACAAATACGGAAAAAAGACGATCAGGTTAATAGAAGGAATGTCATGTAGGCCTATTTTACGGTGTGACGATAAATGATTTCCAAATGAAACTACGTGAATAATTCACTCTCACTGAAACACTATATTTGTCTATTAATTAGACTAAATAAAATACAGTATATGTTAAATTCAGCCTTTGAACTGAAAAAATCCCAGTCATAGAACCTACATTCATAACGTTAAGGAGATCGAAATGAAGGGGGAAATAACGAATATAAACGAATAATAAAAATATTACGGAAAGAGGAGGATCAGTTAATGGACAAGACTGTGGGATAAAATGTTTCCTGTAGGGCTATTTTATTTGATGTACTTTATGTAATATTTATTCATGATAAACTTTTGAATATACTGTCTACATCGCGCACAGACAGCATCAGCATTCGCATATACAGCATCGCCCATTGTTAATATAATAATTTAATATTGTAACAATTTCTGTAACAATTAATATAATAATTTCTTAATTAAAAATCTCTGATAGGCTAATCCTGGGTTACTATGGTCACGCAGGTTTGTTTATGCATTAAAACTCGTGCCCACGAGAAATGCATGTTGTTTCCTCAACATAATAAGTCGTGGCCACGAGAAATGGATCTCGTTCCCTCATCATCGCATCTTGTGGCCACGACATAAGGATGTCGTTACCTCGACAAAATGATCTCGTGGCCACGACATAATATCACGTTCCCACGAGTTAATATGACGTTCCCACGAATTAATATCTCGTGGCCACAACATAATATCATGTTCCCACGAGTTTATATGTCGTGGCCACGACAAACATAAGTGAACCGAAGGTGTCCCCTGGCGGGCACCGTACTGAGGAGTACATTCTTAAGCAAATTTTCATTTTGGGGTGACCTACTCCTTTAAGCAGAGGGAAAAAGGGCTGGTTTAGAGTATACCATTTGTAGCTTCTTTCAGAGGGGCATGACTTGACAAACACTGCAATAGGAGGTGGTATAAATAGCTCCTTGCTTTAAGTGTGATGAACAGTGCTACAGCAGGACTTCCTTAAGTTGTGACCTGTGACACTTTTTTGACCAGCTGCACTTTAAAATGGTTTATTATGGAGGAAACTGTTAGAAATCCAGCAACAGTTAAAAGACACAATGCTTTTCATTTGTTTACACTGAAACAAAGCCTAAATTAACATTTACTGTTCAAATGAATTATGTTCATAATGTTCTTAGTCTTATGTATATTTATTTAGTCAAACTATTATCTTTTTTATTACAAGCTCATGCTTGAATTCTCATTGTTATGGAAGTAGCGACAGATATTTTCTTCTGTTTTGTGACATACATCTAAGTGAAACAGATTCGAGAGTTTTCACGTTGTGTCATCAATTGTCCATATTGGCGGCACTGAACGTAAACAATGCCACTGAACTGAAGTAAACTCTGCAAAAACTCTCTGAGGAACAAAAGGCGTTTGTGGTTGTCCAAACTGAACCAGGATTTCAGGGCAAGAATCTTGACAACCTTTGTGTTTGTTCTTATAATTTCCAGTCAGGTAGGTGAAATATTACACCAATATCTTAATTAATTCTGTTGGTACATACCACCTATTAACTTAGTTTGTCAAAATATTGCGCCCTTTCCTGCTTACTAAGTCCTTTTAAATAGCTTCCACACAATTTGTCCATGGTTTAAACAGCATAAATTAGCAGAACTACGTATTCAGTAGTACATTAAATGTGCAATCCATGCTGCTGTTTACATCTGAGTATCGCCAATATGCCCGTGCATCCGGGTAACTGACCAAATCGTGACGAAAGTGCAAACCCTCAATTGAAAAAGATTAAAAAAATGCACTGTGCTGGGGACTTGGTTCTGTCCATTGGTTGTTGATTGGATGGCGACAGATCTGAATGTGAGCATAAAGCTGATTGTAAAAAAGAGGCAAGGTTTAAGAGGATGAAATGATCACTAGAGAGAAATATGATAGATCCAGTTGACATTTTATATATATATAAAAAAAAAACAGTGTATGAATGAATCATTCACAAAAAGATCAATAAGTTGGTAAATCATTAGAAAACAGGTCAGCTACATTTTCATTTCATGCCAACTTTAATGTGAAAAAGGTATTTTTAGGGCCTAATAAATGCCTTCTCTACTGGTGGAATGATCTTCCCACCCCTCTCCGGGAATGCAGACTCCTTAACAGCTTTCAAGTGACTGCTGAAAACCCATCTTTTTCAACACTATTTGACTCAATAATATTATAAAAAAAAAAAAAAAAACTGTTCTCCTCTCTTTCTTGATCTTCCCTTTCTAGCCTGTACTAATCTAACAAAGCCTAATATATGGTATTTTTGAGCACATGTTGATCTGCCTCCTTAGGATGAATCACTTGTTGTATTCCCAATTTGTAAGTCGCTTTGGATAAAAGCGTCTGCTAAATGAATAAATGTAAATGTAAATGCAAATTATGGAGCAAATCTGTCTGACAATGCAAAAGAAATTCCAAATCATGTACAATAACTAATGCCATGTATGAGTTATTTAAATAAATCCCAAAGGGAGTGTGATATCAAATGTCCTTTAATCCGTGTTTGTTTCTTTATTTCTTCTTCTCTTTGCCTCTTTACTGCGGGTTTCCTGTCTGCCTCGCTTACTCTCTCAACAAGTCAGCTGTTGGCCTGGTTGGGCATTTACTCTACTACAGGAACAGGTGCAGATCACACCAGGACACTAGGCAGGATGCAAAGTTTACAGTTGGTTTGAAAGAAAAATTGTAACACTTGAAACAGTTGTATTTGTTTCACAGTTGCTGAAATATGCTGCATTACAATTCACTCAGGCATGCTCCAAAGTTCTGGGCCTTGAAATCTAGCTTGATGGGTCTAGTTTTCTTTGTACGTCTGCTAATTTATTTGTGATTTGTGTTAGAATACAAAAAGATATTTTAAATACTATGAAACAATAGTTTATTGATTGTAATATTCTTACAGTTTTACTTTTAGATCAAAATGCATGAGTTATTGTTGTTGAAGTAATCAAGTATTGTTCGCAAAACATTAAGATATCCATTTCTAATCATGACGGAGGTCTCAAGGGAGCCGTATTTCCTCGGCATATCTGCTTACAGATAGCTGAAGTCTTCACTATCAGGTACCAGAGCCAAGCTAAATTAGGGCTTGTGACAAGTGAGAATTGGCTGACTGCCCAGGAGCTCAGAGAAAATGTTGACTTACCAATCTCAAATAACTCAGCTATGATCTAAAATCCTGATCTGTGTCAGAGATCCCAAATAGACATATGACATGTCGTTTTTTCTATTGTGTTGTACACATCAGAATTTAAGTCTTGTCTTGAGACAAACCCTTAGTGCATATTGTCTTGGTCTTGGCCTTTTAAACTGGAAGTCTTAGTCTGAGTCTCAGCTTGTGGAAAAGATGTCCTTTTTGATATTGTTAATTAACCTTAAATGGATAGTTCACCCAAAAATTAAAATTCTGTCATTAATTACTCACCCTCATGTTGTTCCAAAGCCACAAGACCTTTGTTAGTCTTCAGAACACAAATTAAGTTACTTTTGATGAAATCGGAGATCAAAGCATGCATATGCGTCATGGTACTCTGCAAAAATGCAGAATTGGTGAATAAAGTTTTTATTTTAGTTTTTTTGCGCACAACTTGTTCAATTATGGTTGAAACACTGATGTCACTGGACTATTTTGTTGATGTTCTTGGTACCTTTCTGGACCTTGAACATAGTAGGACCCTTGCTGCCTATGGAGGATCAGAAAGCTCTTGGATTCCATCAAAAATATCTTAATTTGTGTTCCAAAGACGAATTATGGTCTTACAGGTTTGGAATAACTCAAGGGTGAGTAATTAATGAAAAGAAATTTCATTTTTGGTTGACCTATCCCTTTAACAATTATTAATAAACACTGTAACAAATGTATTGCTTGTTGTTATTTATTGTTAAATAATGCATTAATTAGCCATAACCAATGTGAACTTATTGTAAAGTGTTACTGTTCTTCAGTGTAATTCTCAGATGTCATATGCAGGACTATTTAACATAAATCAGATAAATGTTATCAGTCTATAAATTAATTGCTTTCATATATCTATCCAAAGGGAGGGTTTCAGAGCTCTTTGTTATTATGACACTAAATCATATTGGTAGCTGAGCTGCAGATAATGACTCCCTCATCTGGTGGACTGTAAGAAACACATCTCAATGCATTGACATTTGACCCCAACTCTTGATGCTTTGGGAATTTTTTTGCCTTCTAAATGGAACAAGCTTTCGGTTGTTCTTTATTACAAAATGGATATCTATGTTAAACATATTAGAGGCAGTATAGATGCCTATATAAGTATAAGTTAATAGTTTTTATCAAGTAAAAGACCTGTCTGTATTCACCTTTTTCTTTAGCACAGAAGTGAGCCTATGGGTGAGATTTTTTCTAAATTTTCACTATAGGGAAATAACAAGTAAAATAACAATGTGCCGTAAATGGTAAAACTGTTCATAATTAAGATAATACATTAAAATAACATGGTAAAAGAAACCAATTTGCAATTTCAAGCATCAAAAATAAGCTGTTTAGTACAGCTAAAAATAAGTGTGGCTAAGTGTAAAAACTTTCACTTCAGGTTGTGGTACACATGTCTTTTTGCTGTGAAATCTTTACTGATTTTTAATTAAATAAACTTAAGAATAACTTTTAAATAATAATTTAATGTTGAAGACCTAATGAACTGAAGCAACTTGAGAATTTTTTTTTTTTTTGAAGAAAAATCATGTCAGACTTTTGAGGAATGTTTTTTGTAGATCTCTCAATCATCATTGTATTGCAGTGCATCGTATGTTTTGCCCCACAGCAAAAACTGCAGCGCTTTGAGAGATACAGAGTGTCAACTGATATTTTTATTCTATTTATGCAAGTAGCCTGTTATACTGTTATACAAATCTAATCTAATTTATATATATTACAAGCTATCAGAATTTCATCTTACATTTTGGCCATAAACATCAGCTGCTGCACCAAATTGCATATTTTTGCTCAGTTTGGGTTTCTTTCCTTTTTTCAAGTATAAACTTCATGTCCTCAATATCACAGACACCCATACAACCTGATGTAGCAAATATGATATGACAATTACAAAATAAATATACATATGCAACCCTTGTTTGAGTATTTTGTCTAAAGTTTGAATAAACTATTCAATTAAATAAATAAATAAATAAAAAAGATTTTTCTATAGACTATTATTTTAAATGTCAAGCCATACTGGGCTAAAGTGTACACAAAGATGTCCTATATTTTTCACAATGCTGTATCCACCTTATTTTTCTGTAAGCCATTTTGTAAATTTTATGGGTGGTTTTGCTGCTTGATATTGCAAATTGGTTTGTCTTACCATATTGTTTTAATATATTAACTTAAATATGAACACACCATTTGTAGTGCATACTAGTTACCATTACTGCACATTGTTACTCTTCTCATTATTCTCCTATACTTCTGTATTAAAGAAAAAGGTGGATAGGCTGTGCAGGTAACTAATGTACACTCTCAGAAAAAAAAGGTAGGCCTATTAAATCTGTCACTGGATACCCTCTTAAGGTACATCTTTGTACCTTATTTACCCCTGAAGGGTGCATATTACTAACGCATACATATTGGTTCCTAAATGGCTTATGTGACCCTGGACGCCAAAAATCATTAGAATAAAAAATCACATTCCATGAAGATATTTTGTAAATTTCCTACATAAAAATATCAAAACTTAAATTTTGATTAGTAATATGCATTGCTAAGAACTTAATTAGGACAACTTTAAACAACTTTTTTATTTATTTATTTTTTGCACCCTCACATTTCTGATTTTCTTCGTCAAATATTATCCTATCCTAACAAACCATACATCAGTGGAAAACTTTTTTTATTCAGCTTTATACCCCAGGGCCCAGTTTTTCAAAAAAATTTATCTGGATCAAATTGGTCCAGATTTGGAATCCCATGTTTTGCTATCCAGGATTAACTGATCTATCTTACTTTTATGACAGTTTTTTTAAAGGAACACTGGGTTGGATCACTGTGATCCAAATACCAAATATCAGGATTGCCAAATCCTTTTTACCATAGCCTTAAATGGAACCAACAGTGTAGTCTACTGGCTTAGCAAAGAACAACAGGTAGGCAAAATACCAGTGGCCACAAATAGCCATTGTTTGTTTTAATTTAAACAATGCAATAAACAAACATTTTACATTTTTTTAGTTTGTTCTAATGTTAAATCACAAAACAAAAACAATACTGTCAAAAAGTTAAATCATTTACAGGACAGATACCAGCACTTTCCATCTTTGACTTTCCATCCATTTATTTGACATCTGATAGTTTTTATATTATTTTGTTGCTGTTTTTACCATATTTCATTAGATGTGACATCCTTAATATAGGGTTCAAATATCAAGGAATTTATATCACCAGTAACCATTAAGTTTGTGATCATTCACTTAAAAATAAAACTTTTTTATTTTATTTGGTTAAAAAAATCACAACTGAATCCTGAATAAACCCTTCTGATGGGATCAGGATAATCCTATTTTAGATCACAATCTGAGTTCAAAGTTTTGAATAACCCAAAGGGCAGGTTTGATCCAAATCAAATGTAAGATTGGATTACATGGTCTGATCTTAATTCAAAATCCCTCTTTTACTTTTGAAAAACCCATTTCCAAGATTTGATCCAATCCGTGATCCAAAATCCCACTGGATTACTTTTGAAAAACTGGGCCCAGAGATTATATACATCTCATATGACTGGTTTTGTGATCCAGTGTCACATATATTAGTACATTTTTAGTACAGAGACAGTTTTATGTACCATTTTGTACTGAGAGGTTCTCTTTCTTTTACCCCAGCCCGGCAGAGGGCATGAATGTGCCGTATAATGTTACATGAGAAACCTTCAACCGGAACTACAGAGGAAGAGAAATAGGCGTAAGTGAAGACGACAATTTTGTTGCGACTGCGAAAACCGCTTGATTCCTGTAGAACTCCGGTGAATTGTTGTCATTTCCGATCACCTCAGCAGTCCGGTGACACACCCCCTGTGAAAAGCCTTGCTTGGATGGTCAATGGCCGTGAGGCTCCGGCGCACGGTATGTTGTCGTACATACACTGTTATCAGCACGGCGAGCAGCCAGCCGTTGTTTGCACTGCAACGAAACTGACAGCGAGTCTCCGTATAAACTGTTGCTTTGGTGTTTTACGATGTCAACAAGCTTTTGACAGGTGTTAATTAAACGTCAGTCAGATAAACACGCGGGAGCGGCGCGCATTGCGTTTCCGTTTCTCCCTGCGGCTCAATACCGGACGGCTAGCGGCTATGCTAAAGCTAACGGTTAATGAACAGCTAGTGTTTTTTTCTCTTTCTCTCTCTATCTCCTCCCAGAGATAACTACGTGCAAGTGAAACGTTTCTGTATGTCTTAATATTTATATATGTTGAAGAATAATGCGGAAGCGTCTTTTGTTTTGTAACGAGACACTGCTGATCCCGTCAATTGTGGCTTTCTATCTTTGTCATCATGTAAAAATAGCGTTGAGTTGTAGCTCTTAAACGGATTTGGCAACGGCTCGTCGTCGATCAGGAGGCACCAGACACAGGTACTCTGCAGAACTGTCACTACTTGACTTTAATAGTTAGCAGATTGTGTTTTTATGGATGCTTAGCTGTCTCTGCTAGCAGTGCTGGAATGAACCTGCGATTGGTTTGTGTTGACATGAAGAACTGAAACTGACAAGGGAACAAATCATGAAGTTGATGTCGTTAATATAGTGTAGAATGTTGGTGTTTAGTTTTATTTTTTGCTGGTGACTCAGGCTTATTGTCTTGCATTCAAAATTATCTTTTGTGTCTTGTGGTTAGTTTAAGATCGGCGTCCCATTCTTTGCTTATGTTACGCATAATAAGGCGTTGACAGTGCTGCAATTATGCTTATGACAGTTAGTAACACCTGTCGTGTGTGTGGATGAAGTCAACCGGAAGGGAGTTGTACACGTGAAACACTGTTCACGTCTCAGATTTCAGGTCGTTGCCAATGGTGAGATCGCTAAACACAACACAAGCCATTCTGAAACATGTGTCTTTTAGGTTTGCATTCGCATCGGATTTACCTGAGATGTACTACAATCGTGCTTTTGTTCTGATAAATAGCAGTTTTCAGGTTGCAGGTATGAAGTCTCTGTTCCTGTCCAGGAGTGCGCCATGTTCACACTGCGGCAGCCAGTCTGCGGCCGTCTGGTGCATAAGCGACCTTAACCCTGTAAAGCCTTGATGTGTCAAACAATAGTCAGATTAACAATTAATTGTTTTGAAATGGAACAAGCTTTAGACAAAATCTAAAAAATAAAAAAAAACCTTTGCGCATATGTTTGTTTTGTATCATATTTGATACATCAGAAGTCATATAGTGTGATATACAGAGTATGGAGCTCACATTTGAGAAGAAAAATACTTAGGCCCAAACTGTGCAAAAATATGCACCTTTGTGCAGATTTTATTTATATAAGTTGTTGTTAGTTGTTAATTACAAAAAGATGAAATTCTGATAGTTTAATGTAAATTAGTGTGGTCTTTATTAACAGTCACTCAATATATGTCCTAAGACACTACCAGTCAAAAGTTTTTGGACAGTAAGATTTTGAATGTCTCTTCTGCATTTATTTAATCCAAAGTACAGCAAAAACAGTAAAATTTAAAAATATTTACCAATTTAAAATAACTGTTCTATTTGACTATATTTTAAAATGTAATTCATTCCTGTGATTTTTTTTTTAAGCATCATTACCCCATTCACATGATCCTTTAGAAATCATTCTAATATTCTGATTTGCTGCTCAAAAAACATATATTATTATTATTATGTTAAAAACAGCTTAGGAATTTTGTTTAGGTTTCTTTGATGAATAGAAAGTTCAGAAGATTTATAAGCGTTTATAAAGTTTTTTTGCATCATTACTCCATTCACATGATCCTTTAGAAATCATTCTAATATTTTGATTTGCTGCTCAAAAAACATTTATTATTATTATGTTAAAAACAGCTTAGGAATTTTGTTTAGGTTTCTTTGATGAATAGAAAGTTCAAAAGATTTATAAGCGTTTATAAAGCTTTTTATTTTAGATAAATGCTGATCTATAGATCTTTCTATTCATCAAACAGTCCTCAATAATAATAATAATAATAATAGAATTTTATGCAAATTAGCATATTAGAATGATTTCTGAAGGATCATCTGACACTGAAGACTGGAGTAATGATGCTGAAAATTTTGTTTTGGTCACAGGAGTAAATTATATTTTAAAATATTTCACAATTGTATTGCTTTTGCTGTATTTTGGATGTATTTTGGTGAACAGAAGAGACTAGTTTTATGATCAAAGCTCAGCTGATGTATAAAATGTTGTTCAAGCTTGTATCATGTTTGATGCTTGTTTTATCACCATTTTTTATGCTGTATGGATAATCAAGTAAACCTAAGTTGCTTCAGCACATTTTTTGGAATTATACTAAAAGGCCTTTTACTTGCTTAAGTCAATCACAAGGCTTGTTGTTGGTTGTGTACAACATGTTGTTTTTTTTTAGCAAAGTTGATCATGTTGATCATGTAGAGCAGGGGTGTCCACATTTGGGCAGAGTTAAGCTCCATACTAGGGCTGTGCGATATTAAAGAAAAATGCGATATGCAATAACTCATTAAATAATGCGATATTCGATATGCCATAGGATAATGCTTAAAGTGCCACATGCTCAGATTAAACCATTTTACGCAGCTGTTAGTGAGTCAGTTATGTGAACTTCCATATCTTGTGTCATATATATATATGGTTATTTATATGTGCGTATGTATCAAGAGCTCCTGTAAAACAAATTCCTTGTGCTCATTCTGATTCTGATATAACTAGCATACATGTTTCACTTTTTGTGATGATAAACCACCCCTACAACAACTTCTGAAAGTGAATGGTAGTGTTTTACTCTAGCATTACATAAGTGTCATTTTAATATTAGTGTAATCATTTTAACATCAGTTTAGGAACTGAATAATAAAAAGGAGAAATAAAACTCTGCTTAGTCTTCACTAGTGATGCTCCGATCGATCGGCAACCGATCATGATCGGTCGATATTGGCTAAAAATAGCTTGATCGGCGAACCCCAAAAGCGCCGATCAAAAAAGCCGATCACTTGACGTAAATTACTCGCGCAACTTTTTCACACGTGCATGCACAGCGCCTAGGTAAACAACAGAAGAGTGGAGCTTACCAGTGGCAACATGAGTACTAAATTCTTTATTAGTTTTGTAAGGGTAGTATTGTTCTTGGGCATGTGACTAAGTTGTGCGTGTACAGAGCGCTGACTAGTTTTGCCGGAGAAGTATACTTTCGGTTTCATTCTGAGTGGTGAATGTGCGTGCTTGAATGTAAATGAATGTATCTTTGTATACCCGTCATATTGCAATAATGTTACCGCTGTATGTCTGATTGTTGTCATCAGTTAATGTTGTAGTTCAGTCCATATAGAATGAGGAGAAACGGCGCGCGTGTAATTCACGTGGGTATGTTTAGCGCCATTTTATCGCATCGTAATTCTAATGAACGCATATAGATGTTACTGAGGTGAATGTTTATGTTTTCTTATATACAGAAAGATTCTGATATATCACATTTAATTCAGCCTAAACCATATTTTACTACCTTTACCCTAATGACTGCAATGCTGGATAATATAATCCTTACATCATCTTAAAAAGCAGCTACAAATAACAAGCAAAGAACATTTACAATATCAAAGAACATAGCGTAGTCTAGTGCGAGGTGCACTTTAATATAAATAAATCTCTTCCCCATGCGGCGCGTTAAGGCGACGTGGCCACTGTATGCGTGTGTTTATATCACGACAAGTTTCTAAAACATCCTAGAACCGACTCCCTGCACTGCATCGCTAAATTTAGGCGCCTTTTTGACGGATAATATTAATAATCGTCTTGCTATCGTCAAACTCTGGTGAAAAAAACAGCATATGCTGCTTAGGTATGTTTTGGTGCTGGTTTTAGCTGGTTTATGCTGGTCCTTTGCTGGTTCATGCTGGTTTTTTGGCTGGTTAATGCTGGTCCTTGACCAGCAACATGACCAGCATAAACCAGCAAAGGACCAGCATAAACCAGCATCCCAGCACCAAAACATACCTAAGCAGCAAATGCTGTTTTTTTCAGCAGGGAAGGCATCAGCAACTGGCGATATCTCTAACTATTGTCGATACACGATACTATCGTCTCCAACCCTAACTTGGTGGTTCTTCAAGATCTTGACTGTAGCCTATTTTTTTTCTTCAATATAGTTAATTTAGAGTTAGTTTCATTTCTACAAATGGTGCAAACTCTGCTAGATTATAGATCAAAGATTCCCATTCCCCTGCCATTCTGTGATCGGCAGTGATCGGCAATCGGCAGATCATGATCTTGGTGATCGGTAATCGGTGATCGGCCCCAAAAATGCTGATCGGAGCATCTTTAGTCTTCACTCTATGAAATCAAAATGCACAGATTCTTGTTTAAGCTACAAAAGTTATTTAGGCAAGAGCAGTGAAAGATTTTCTCTTCGTCTTTTATTCATGGCCCCAAATATTGCAAGCTGTAGCGATATGCATATTGTGATATTTCAATATATTGCATAGCCCTAGCCCCAACCCTAATTAAACACACCAAAACCGGCTAATTAAGGTCTTACTAGGCATACTAGAAATGTTCAGACAGGTGTGTTGAGGCAAGTTGGAGCTAAACTCTGCAAGACACTGGCCTTCCAGGAACTGCGTTTGGACACCCCTGATTTAGAGGGTTTAAGAAATTTACTAAATATATTACCTAGGCTTTACAGTGTTAAAGGGATAGTTAAGCCTAAAATCATTTTCTCATCGTCATTCAGGTCAACTCACACAGGTTTGGAACATCATGAGTGTTTGTATATGATACCAGAACTGCCCCTTTAATGATTTGTCTTTGTTGCAAATGCCCTAAGGTAGTTTGTTGGCAGTGCATGTGAGTAGTCTCTGATGGGATGTTATTCATGTGTGTTGTCAGGGGATGAGAGGAGAGCAGGTGCTGCGCTCCTGGCTGCGGACTCAGTGACTCTCTCTTTGGGCTCAGGATGGCGCAGGGAGGGCCTCAGTTGGACTATCACATACTGCAGGACCTCAAGCAGCGCTTCCCAGAGATTCCAGAGAAAGTAGTGTCTCAGTGCCTTCTTCAGGTGAGAACCAGAAGTCACAATTGAAATAGATTCAAAAGAAATGGAAATTAGAATATAATATAATTACGTATAATTATGTTTCTCCAAAACTGTTGGTTATGTAGTCATCTACAGGGCTCTCACAAAAACTTGTTAAACAAGTGTTAATTATAAAAACAAATAAAACAAAATGTTAATTATTTTACTAAAATAAGAGGGGTCACACAAAATGCATGTTACTTTTTATTTAGTACTGACCTGAATAAGATATTTCACATAAAAGACGTTTACATATAGTCCACGAGAGAAAATAATAGTTTATAAAAATGACCCTGTTCAAAAGTTTACATACACTTGATTCTTAATACTCTGTTGGTACCTGAATGATCCACAGCTGTGTTTATTTTTTGTTTAGTGATAGTTGTTCATGAGTCCCTTGTTTATCCTGAACAGTTAAACTGCCCGCTATTATTCAGAAAAATCCCACCGATTTGTTGTCTTTTCAGCATTTTTGTGTATTTAAACCATTTCCAACAACGACTGTATGATTTTGAGATCCATCTTTTCTTACTGAGGACAGCTGAGTTATGCAACTATTACAGAAGGTTCAAACACTCACTGATGCTCCAGAAGGAAACGAAATGCATTAAGTGCCTGGGGTGAAAACTTTTTGAATTTGAAGATAACAACACAGTAGCAACACAGTATTAAAAAGCAAGCGTGTGTAAACTTTTGAACGGGGTCATTTTTATACATTTATATGTTTCTTTTGTGGACTACATGTTAAAGTCTCTTATGTGAAATATCTTATTCAGGTCAGTACTAAGATAAATACAAAAATAACATGCATTTTGTCTGATACCTCTAATTTTAGCAATTCTGCAAGGTGTATGTAAACTTCTGATTTCAACTGTATATTATTATTCATATTAGTGACATTCTCTAGACTTTTCTTTCTACTTAAACAAGACATGGACTTAAAATGGCTTTCCTGAGATAAATGCCAAGTCTGATGACATGTGGTTCCCAAGTTGCTTTACTGATGTGAATCACTGATTGGGTGATAACGTCACAACATTTATTGTTTGAATGTTGTAATAAATTTGACAATTTGAAAGTTGAGGCATTGCTTTATCAAAAATAATCAAATGTTTGTAGTTTAAGATTTTGTAATGTTTTTGAAAATCTATTATGCTTACTAGGACTGAATGTATTTGATCGAAAATTACAGGAAAAACACTAATATTGTGAAATATTATTGCAATTTAAAATGACAGTTTTCTATCTTAATAAAATAATTGATTAAATATAATTTATTATGGCAAATTTAAATTGTAGCAGATGTCAATTCCTGTGTCACATGATCATTCAGAAGTCTTTATAATATGCTGATTTGATGCTTGTGAAAACATGATACAATTTTGTTCATGATTTGTTAAATGAAAAGTTTAAAAAAGCAGCATTTTTTTGAAAAAGAAATCTTTTGTAATGCACTGTTGTTTTTGAACACAACTTACTGACCCCAAACTTTTGAACCTTATATGTAGACCTTATGATAATGATGTGCAGCGAGTGTTAAGTTTGATCTGTCATATTTTTGCTGTGTCATTCTGGCTGAATGCCATTACCAAGAGTATCAGAGTGGCATCAGGTGCAAGAACTAGTTTACCTCACCGTCTTCCATTTCCTCCTCAGAACAACAATAACCTGGACCTCTGCTGCCATCTGCTGGCTCAGGAGAGTAATAGATACCTGTATGAGGAGTACCACAGCCCAGATGACTTGCACTTAAACCGAAACCACATGTTGCGGATTAGCGTGGGCTACCCTGCTACTGAAGGGGCTAAAAATAATGCTGGCAGCCGAGCTTTGGTCCACAGTTCCAGCGACGGGCACATCGAGCATCCTCGAAGTGGTTTCCCCGAGCCCCTCTCCGCCCCCGCTACCATGGCACCGTCACCCGGCTTCAACCCCTTCTTCATAAACGATCAAGGACGCTCGAATATCCCCACCCCTCCACCCAGCATCCAGGGCATGTCGCCCACATATCACCCCGTCCCACGTTACATGACTCCTATAACAGTGACCCTCTCCCAGAACATCCCCTCTGCCCCACAAGCACTGCAGATACCCCCCGGTGCCTATTGTAACAGTGCAAACACCGTGTACATGCGTCCATCACCGTCCCAAAGTCCTCAACCCTCTCCCTGGTCCACATCTGGGGCGTCTGTGTATCAGCAGTCTCCTTACGCCACTCCGACATACGCATCCCCGTACAGTTCTCCACAACATCAGGTCCAGCAGCCGCCCCAGGTGTTTCTGCCCATAAGTCCCCCCACCCTCCCTGGGCTGTCCTACCAGCAGACGCCAGTTTCACACAGGGCTTTTATGTCCTCCAAAGGCCCTATGAAGAACCAGATAGAGATCACACTGGAGGGACAACGACCACGGAGCAACTCCCCTGTACATGCTCCTCAGGGATCACTCTATATGGCGACCAGCCCTTCCCCGAGCTCTCCGTCTCGGGCCATTAGTATGACCGGACCCCCTGGGTCCATTCATCAAGGAATATACGTCCACCAGGGTGTGGCAAGGCCTCGGCCTGCATCCTCTCCTCAGCCAGCCACCTCTGCGTTCATCAAGATCAAAGTGTCTCCTGGACAGGCACAGCGTTCCTCAAGCTCTCCACCAGTTGAGACAGAATCCCTTCTCAATATAGTGGACCAGGGCGAGCGCCACGGTGCCCCACCTCCGATCCTGCCCATCTCTGCCCTGCCAGGGAACATCTCCAGTCACATCCATCGCATGCCTAGACGATCCAGCTCTGGCTCGGATGACTATGCATATACTCAAGGTATGAATCTGCTTATGTAAGACCTCATGTGTATGCATATAAATTACACATAATTATGTATATTTATTATTTTTTGTATTAGTTTAATACCTGTATCCAGTAGGATGTGTTAAATTGATCAAAAGTGACAGTAAATGTATGTGTAATGTTATAAAATATTTATTTTAAATAAATGCTGTTCTTTTGAATTTTGTATTTATCAAAGAATCCTGGAAAAAAATGTATCCAGGCTTTCCAAAAAATATTGAGCAGCACAACTCTTTTCAACATTAATAACAGTAAGTGTATTTCTTGAAAAACAAGCATATTAGAATAATTTCTTAAGGATCATGTGGCTGATAAAAAATTAAGTTTTGACAGCACATGAGTAAATTACATTTTAAATGTTTAAATATTTAAAATACTTATATTTAAAATATAAAAATATTTATTTAAATATTTAAAATATTAAAAATGGTAAAAATATTTTGGATTTTTACTGTTTTTGTTGTACTTTGGATCAAATAAATGCAGGCTTTGTGAGCAGAAAAGACTTTTTAAAAAAAAAAAAAAAAAAACTAAAAAATCGTACTGTTCAAAACCTGGAAAATTTGGAAAATATTTAATTGTAATTTTTTAGCTACTTTGCTTATTAATATCTGGCTTTTTCCAGGAGTCGAGAAACAAATATTTTTAACTAAATGCTGAGATACTTAAGAAAGGCATGTTACAATTATTAAAAAAAAAAAAAATCGAGTAGCTAGTTATGTAATTTTCAAAAAAAAAAAAAAAAATATTCAAACTGTGTGTATCCCCTTTTGTACAATTTTGATAATAGGTAGATAAAGTTGTGTTGACTCTAATTTAATTTAAAATTAAACATGTAATTATTATTATTATTAATTCTCAAGGGTGTCATCATACTTCAACCGTTGTATATAAATATTTTGTATTTATTTATTTCATAATTTATTTCTTTATATTATTTATTTTAGATGTACTTTAATTGCTTATTTAGGGTTTTCTATTATATATTTTGGGTTGGGAAAATTGTATTCTGTAACTGAATATAGTTTTATATTCTGTATTGTTCATGGGGGTTCTATAACAAAATTAATCAAAACAGTTAAAAACCCCCGACAAAAACCTGTGTGTATATACACAGTTCTACAGTAATGCAGTACAGTGGTGGCCAAAATTATTAGAACACTAGTATTTTCAGCAGTTAAAAATGTTTTTAAGTTAGTTATTTCTATCTTTTGCTGTAGTGTGTCAGTAGGAGATATCGGTTTACATTTCCAAACATTCATTTTGCTATTAATTATAATAATTCAGTGAGATTTTTGTTTGCACAATGAGTCAGACAACAGCCAGTGACACACTACAAAAAAAGATAGAAATAACTGACTCATACCCATTTTTAGCTGGTGAAAATACTAGTGTTCTAATAATTTTGGCCAACACTGAATATGTTTTTTTTTTTAGGCAATTAAAATCCAGCATCCAGTACAGCAGATGTATCCTTATACATAACTCATGGAAAAAACTATGCTTGGTTTAATCAGATAACTGTCTCCTGTCAAAGTGGTAATTTCCTGTCCAGAATAACTGTTTATGCAACTCCTTTGCATCTGCTTTTGGTGTTTGTATGCATCAGGGTTGGGTGTATGTGGGGAGGTGGTGTTCAGTTTTGTATACTTGGTGTCTAATGCTGTATGTCTCCTCCTCAGCGCTGCTCCTGCACCAGCGTGCTCGGATGGAGCGTCTGATGAAAGAGCTCATGCTGGAGCGCCAGAAACTGGAGCATTTGAAGGCGGAAGTGAATGAAATGGAATTTGACGCCCTGCAGAGACGCTTCAGACGGGTGAACAGCACCAGCCTGATCCCTCGGGTAAGAGAGAGACCAAAAAACAAGGCTTTTATAGAGTGTGAATGCATCTTTTTGAAGGAGTGCGGAACACACACACCCACTTGTTTTACATCACTAATAAAGGGAATGAATAATTCCTTATCAAATTCTCTAAATGAGCCTTACGTAAAAAAAAAATATCATACCTAGAATCTACGTGCAGAACGTGCAAATACGATGAGGTGGAAATGAATCACATCTGTTCGTTCGGTGCTCGCTCATTCTGTATGCTTCACAGACTATGAATGAATCTCTTTTCAAAGGTTAAACTGCTGTACATAATGTACCCATCCAGTGCAGCACTCATCTCTTTCTTCTGAGTTTAACAAGCTACTGTGAAGAGAGTAATGGTGATAAACTGCTTTTACGTGTGAGGTTAATGTGAAAAAGTCATGTACTTTGTGTGTGTGTGTGTGCACATTTCTTAGCCCGAGGATATGACCAAAATTCGGTCAAAAAACAGACAGCTCCAGATTGACATTGATTGCACCTTGAAGGAGACGGACCTGCTGCAGTCCAGAGGTAAGAATAGCTTTAATGTAGTCTGTAACTATACATTAGCATGGCATTATTTCAGGGATTGCACAGATTGTTGGAAATGTGCTGATAATTCTGACTACCATTTGCTTCATCCATCTCTTATTTTTTGTTTGTTTATTTTTTAGGCAAGTTTGACGTGAGAACCATGAACAACTTTTATGATAATATTCAGCCTGGCCCTGTTGTACCTCCAAGAGGTGGGAAATTCAATTATTATTATTTATTTAAATGAATTTATTAAATCAACCGTCACAATGTTGCATATTTAAACATTTCATTACAACAAGGTTCAATTTGTTATTATTAGTTAATGCATTGGGTATCATGAACTAACAATGAAAAATACTTGTAAAGCATTTACTAATTTTGGTTATTAATTTCCACATGTTAGTACATTTTCAACATTTCTATTGAATGCTATGTACGTGCCTTATCATAATTACCCTTATTGTTAACCAGGATGTCCTACATGCAAATGCCCATTTAAAAAAAAAAAAAAAAAAAAAAAAGTTCATTAGTGTGTGCAGTGCACTTGCTACATTAGTATTGTATGTCTTGTTTATTTTTAGATTTTTCTTAAATTTAGTCATAACAGTGACTAATTAAAAGAGTTGAACAGAAAAATTATGAAATAACTGCATAACTACTTTTTAACCATTTTTTTTTTACCATATAATATAACATAATATAACCGTAATATTGCAGTAAATATACACACAAATTAAATAATAGAAATTGATTATATTATTTAAAAAAAATCATATAAAATCTTAATAAAAATATATAAATATATTATCTAAATTGTTTTTATATTTTATATAAATAAATAAAATCTTGCAAGTTCAGTCATGCTCCAAATATATATATATATATGTATGTATATGTTAAAATCTTGAGTTAAGACAATTCGAAATTCTGGCAAGAGACAATATCTGGCTGTAATGGCAAAAATAATTAAATTAAATTAAAAATATAAATATATAATAGAAATTGATTTTATATAAATAAACCTTGCAAGTTCAATGGTGCTCCAAAATTTTGGCAAGAGACCATATTTGTCCATAACGGTAAAAATGTTTAATTTAATTTAATTTATTTTTATAATTTAATTCAAATAAAATAAATATATATAAATGAATAAAAAAATCTTGCAAGTTCAATGATGCTTCAAAATTTCAGCAAGAATTTTTTTTTTTTTTAATTTAATAATTTAAATAAAATAAATATATAATAGAAGTTTTTTATTTTTTTTTAGTTAATTTCAGTGCATCACTATTTACTAAGATGCTATATTTATCAGTTAACCTACATTAATAAGAGCTGTAAAAATTGTTCTGGACACCTGATACATTAACTAATGTTAACCAGTTGAACCTTAAGTTACAAGTTTTGTTCCTTTGCTATGCTAGAATGTATCCTAGATGTGGTTTTCTTTAAAAACCTCATTGAATTTCTAGACTAACCTCCACTAGGCTAAAATTAGCCATTTGCTCTCTGAACATCCTGTCAGATTTGTCCTGACCTCTGATTACACCAGTGGAGTGGAGGGTATTAGGTTGCTTGTTATGATCTAGTGTTTCTTGCACCCAGGTTCTATTTTCATCGCTCCTTTGTTGCTATGTGGGGCCAGTGGCCCAAATTGTCAATGGGTGTGGCAGAATGCTAGATCTTCCTCAAGCCTTCAAATTTAGCTCACAGCAGCAATAAATAAGTGTGTGTGCTGTTTCGTAATGATTTGTCTCCTCTGTCTAGTTAAGCCTCCGGTCGCGCAAAGGGACGAGGATTTCGAGGGCGCTCAGTGGAACTGTGAAAGCTGCACTTTTCTTAACCACCCCGCGCTGCACCGCTGCGAACAGTGCGAGATGCCGCGCAACACTTGAGCCGGCTTCACCGCGACCCTTCACTCTTCTTACTAATCTTCTGTTCCATCACGCATCGTTCAAGTCCGCCTATCTTTCGACGATTTCTGTCCCTCGTGCCCTCAGCTTCACCCAGCAATAACTGAGCCGTACCCCACAGAAGAAAAAAATATTATCCAATCAGACCCACCCTGTGTTACCTCTTGAGGAGCTTCCTGCACTTGTATTTACTTTTGTTTTTCTACTGAAAGATGCTTTAAAAGAGGAAGTAGGGTGACTTGACTTCACAGAAACAAGGGATTGATTGATTGGCGATGGAGTGGATCGAGAAGGCGTGGTTTTAGAAGAGGGTGGAGCTTCCAGATGTGGCAGAGGTGTGGTTTACCAAGCTACCATTCCAAGCAGAATAAGACTGCTGCGTTTACACGGAAAGAGCCCAACAATCCCGCGCACAGGGCTTCTCTCACAACACATTCAATGTACTGAGATAAGCAGGGGCTGAATAATTTTAATGTAGACTTTACACTGTATGTGCTCACTATGAGCTCTTGTCATGAATGAAGAACACTACAAGACCTGCATATGAACCTATACCTGGTACTTTTATGCATATGCCACACTGTATTCTGTGTTTAAGATGTTGATTTCCTGTGCAAATGCCTCAAGTTGCTGTACTTAATAAAGGATCTGATTCTATGTGACTATATGCTGATGTTGAGATCTTTCGGATGTATAGGGCCTATGTAATCAGGTTTTTTTTTTCTCCCTGGTTTAAATTTTTCTAGACTCTGTTTTAATGTTTAAATTAAATTTTATTAATCAAAAAGCATGTGTAATCAATTGAAATCATGAAACGTACACAATTTCACAGCAATTTGTTAAACATTCAACAAATATTTGTTTTATTTTTAGTTTAATTTAATTTTCTGGATTTTATTGGTTTCATTAAATTTTAAAAATCAAAAGCATTTATTTTTAACTATTTTTCCCCCCCTCAGTAATATGGTATTGTGTATTTTACATTTTTCTGGTATATAATTTTTGCTACCAATTTGCTAAAGGTTTAACAAAAAAAAAAATCCTTTTTTTTTATTCAGTGTTTTCCATAAATTTTCTGGATTCCATTTTTACGTTTTAATTTTTCTAGACTCTCTTTGAATAATTAAATTAAATGTTATAAATCAAAAAGCACGTCTAATTAATTGAAATCATGAAATGTACATTAAGTTTTTTTTTCAATTTCTGTTTCCAATTCATTTTCTAAATTCTATTTTAATTGTTTCATTAAATGTTCTAAATAAAAGCATTTCTAAATAATTAATTTTATTTAAAAAAACAACATATTTACGGAATTGAGTATTTACATTTTTATGGTAAATACATTCTGGTAAATATTTCTTAGAAATAATGTTCTCATAATTGTATTAGTAGAAGTTGTACTATCATTCCATTAAGTAATCTTTTTCTGTCAGTTTTGTCAAGTTAACCCGAACTTTTATTTTGACAGGTTGCTGTGAAGACCTTTCTGTTTCTAAATAATATGACGGTAGGTTTTCTCTCTCTCAAAAGAAACAGTAAAACGCTCACGAAGTCTCTAAGAGCAGTTCTAGAGTATGTGTTCATGTACTCATATCCAAGCAGAAAAGGTCGAAAAAGCGAGAGTAGTAAACGAAACCGCACGTTTGCTCATTCACTCAAGAGACATCCAGGATTTACATTTATTATTTGGTGGCTTCATTTTAGCAGACACCAATCCGTATCGCGTTTGGATTCAAGTGTGCTGAGTGCTGACCTACTTTTGATTTATTCATCCAAAATGTGGCAACTTCCGTGACATTCACAGGGCTCGACAATAAGGACTGCTCGATGGGCCGGGGCCAGCATGCGAGACGCTCGGGACAGTAGGGCCAGTGCTGCCGTGTCACTACAGTTTAATATGCCTGCGAATGTTTGTTAATTGCATGCGCAAATACAGTCCAATGGTGCTTTCACACCGAAAGCCAAGCGAATATGCGCATCGCGTCACTCGCTCTAGTTTATAGACCTTTTTCCTGAGTAAACGATGAGCGCCGCCATTACGAATTCTAACGTCAGATTGAATGCTTTTTGTTCCGGTTTCCATAGGAACACTTTCAAATAGCGTCCATCTGTTTTTAATGTAGCTAACGTCCGCTGCTTCGTGTCATCTACACACTCATTAAAGTGAGGCACTGACAAATGACCGTCATTGCGACATTGCCAAGTGATGGCGCTATGTTGCCATGTGCTTTTTGAAAACATTTTAATAGGTTTAACATTAGTTTATTAGCTCGGAATATACCCTAATTTGACTAGAAATAATGCAGACCGGAAATGCAAAGCATTCTTTCAGTTAAGAGTCGGACTTACTTTCGTGTTCAGGAAAAACGTCACTCGCGCGAATAACAACAAGACACGATCGACCATGGCGGAGATAAATACGATCGCTGCTTTGTACTTGTTGTGTAAGTCCTAAATACACCGGAAAGCCAAATGCCGACGTGTCTGGGTTCACAGCACAGTAATGTATCACAGACATATCTCACGAATCCTTCTATAAACAAAGTGTAGAGAGAGTGTAAATAAGAGATTGATCGTGCAGTGCAGAGAGTGTCGTTGATTGTAATAGAGCTTTGTGATATAGCCAACTAAGATGAGTAAAAGGTTTTAATATTTTTATAGGAGTTTGTAAATAAGATATAGATTTAATACAGCAGTTAAATAAACAAGAAGTTATTATTAAGTGACTTACATTGTCTGACTATAACAATACCTGATTTTGCTCTGTTTCGTCGTCAAAAGTCACAACGCTGTGTTTGAATGTAGAGGCGCAACGGCTCTGCGCATCTACATTCAAACAGCGGTGTTTCGTTTATAAGCGAATGTGGGTTTTCAAACGAATCTAGTGAAATGATTCAATTTCCCATTCATAAAGAGAGTCACTTGCTTTATTCCTGAATGAACCATGCGTTCGAACGAATCAAATGAATGATACGATTCAGTAATTTCAGTTTCTTACCGCCACCTGCTGGCAGATCCTTTCAGTTATTGAAATCTTAAATACTTCTGTATTGAAAATTGTATATTTAAAACATTAATCTCAACATGAATTTATGAATTTGATTGCACTCATGGCACCTGAGCCTCATTTTCATGGATGACACTGTAAAAATGAAGACAGAAACCTTGCTGATCATTAAACTATTACTAGCACTACCTCTTTCTTGTGAAAGGAGTTTTAGTTCAATGAAGCAAATGAAAAATGACTGGAGAATTAACCTCTCAGTGAATTCACTCCACAAACTTTTATTCATCAGCATTGAAGGGCCTGAGTTGGACCATTTCAATGGCCAGAAGGTATTTGAAAGGTGGCACTCTCAGACAGAAAGGGCTCTGATAGTATTGCTCTAGAACAGAGACAATATTTGGGATCTTCTGATTAAGACCAGAAACAATCCATCACAATAAAACTTTTAACATAAATTCTGCTTAATAACACTAATATGTTTACTAATATTGTTTAAATTTTCTTCTTTGCAACAACATTCCTTTAATAGGAGTCCTCCATTTATGTATAGTTAACTGCTGATTTGGGACCATCGATTTGGTCAGACTGTTGTGCATAAATATAGTCACATCACAATTATAATTTCTTAAATTTTCAGTTGTATTTAAAGAAAAGTTATGCTGAATAAAAAGTGTATGTATAGTTATTTTTTGGCTCTTGACACATTATTTAAAATATGTGGCTAAGAAATAACTATTAACCTTTTTTTTGGTGCGGGGCCATTAAAAATTTTGGCAGGGCAAGTAAAAATCTGAACCACTGGCCCGACCGGGCCAGTAGAAAAAAATCCTTAGTGTTGAACCCTGCATTCAGCGTTATACAGTAAATAATATAGTGTTTTTGGACGCCTTATCATTTAGCCGTATTGGCGGCACTTAATGTAAATACCACTGAACCGAATGAAACTCGCATATTTTGCTGATTATTGCTGCTGAAAATGGTCAATTATTGTCTTGTTTTGGGCTGTACTAATCGGTCAAACCAGGAAAAACATTTGGAGTATATAGACTGCCAAAAGCTATAACAAATCAAAGAGAAGAGTGCAAAAAACTGTCTGAGGAACAAAAGGCGTTTGTGGTTGGCCAAACTGAACCAGCTATTTCCAGGGCAAAAATCTTGACAACATTCATGTTTGTTCTTATCATTTCCAGTCAGGTAGGTGTAATATTAGGCTACTATCTTAATTAATGCCGCTTGTACGTATCATTACCACCTATTAACTTTAGTTTGTCAAAAAATTGCACCCTTTCCTGCTTACTAAGTCCTTCTCTATATGATTTAGCAGCTTCCACATGTTTTTCTGTGGTTTAGACAGCATAAATTCAGTAGTACATTAACTGTGCAATCCATGCTGTTGTGTACGTCCGAGTATTACCAATATTGCCACACATCCAACTGACCAAATCATAATGTGTTCTGTCCGCATTTTCCCTATCACGGAAATCATAGGGCCCTAGATGTAAGACCATGAACGTACCACATTGTTCTTTTTATATCTTTATTTGGTTAGTATATAAATTAGTACAATATGTCACAACTGCATTTGGGACAGAAAAATCCCAACAGAGAGCACGCAATCACTCAAACACGCACTCAAATGATACATGCGCCCTCATTCAGACACACCAACATGCACACAACAGACTGACAGTGCTAAAAAAAGACAACCCTACAGTCTGCCTTTGACTACCTGTATGGATACTTATGCAAAAGAAGACTAATAATCACTCTTCAGATACCAGTCAAAAAACTAGTCTATATGCAAGGCTTGGTTACACCACAAGACCTAGGTTTTCTACAATGCAAAGTACCTTCTACCGAATCCCTTTTAAACTGAATATGCGATATGCGGAAATATGTTTCCAGATGTGCACAAAGTAACTGTATGGTGACAATTCATGTGCTATGTACATGATCTGTGCTTAAAGTAACATCGGTCTCAGTTTCTTAGTGTTTTATAAGAGCGATTATGCTTTGATGCACATCTGTGGGTAAAGGTGTGGTACATTTACCGTTGCTCGGCAAATTTTCACAGTCATTTCAATAGGAATCCACGCGAAAGGTAATTTTATACGATTTCGCAATGGGTTCAAACTGATCATGTGTTTTCTCCGCATTGACCCACAGTTTTCACATTCAAAACAGTAATTTCAGTAGGAATCCAAGCAAGTGAGGATAAAATTTTTACAAAGTGTTCAAATTAGTCATGTTGACCAACATAAATTTGACTTCTGAGTGACTTGTGCTTCATCACTACACTATTGTCAATAGATTATGCACTTTCGGAAGTTCCATAATTATTTTTTCACCATTACTAACATTTACCATTGATCAGTGAAATTTTGTGGCGAAATCCAGTCATTCCAATAAGAATCCGTGCGATCAGGAGTTTTACATGAGGGCAAAAAGCTCATATTTCACTCGTTGGTTGTGCAAAGTCCCAACACTGACCAACAGAATGGTGCTTGTTTTCAAAATGACTTAAAGCTATTGAATATAGACCTCTCTTTGCACGCAAAATTTTGCAAACATGATCTCACCGTAAGTGTAAGGTCTTTTTGACCAGTTTATAATAATACAGATGACTTTAGTTTGACTGATCAGTACTTTAACTGTACTAATAACACTGTTTCTTATTTCAAGTTGTGTGATTTTTCGATGTTATGTTTTCTGGTGGATTCTCAACAGGTTAACTTTGTCTTTAAACCTTCTTTTATCTTTCAAATGTGTCTATCACGGCACAGTTTTACAGTCAGATTTGTAGACGTCTGTCTGCCTTGTTTCAGATCCCACCACAGATGGAGGTTTCCCCAATGATTACATCACAGACTGGCAGTATTCCTGTGAGCACAGGCTGACATCTGGAGTCAGATGCTCATCTGACAGTCAGAAGAAGATCAGAGGTGTTAGAATGACATGAGAAGAGAGAGAGAGGGAGAGATGACATACGGAAAAGGAATGAGAGGTTGGTGATGGGGTTTAATTGCGTGATAAAGGAAAATGAATTTGAAATCGATGTATCTAACAGCTCGGCATTGCCCTGCATTTTAAGGGTCTTTGTGTGTGTTTGCAAAGTCAAGGGTCAGTTCCGAAAGAACAAATGTTCAGTGCATGAGCTGCTATCACAACAGTGAAGAGGACATTGAAGTGCATCATGGGTGTTGTAGCATGTTTAGTAGTAATCTTCGTAGTTCTTAGGGTTCAGGCAGTAGAGAATAGCTCCTCCGAAGGAGAAGATGGTGGCTCCCCAAGCCAAACCGTACCCCCAGTTAAACTCGTGGTATATTCTCAAACTGATGGTCTCGATGAACTTGATGGGATACAGCACCAAGCAGCAGGCCTGCAGGACCACTGTGAGAAACAGAAGAGCGCTGGCAATGAAATTTGCAATCATCAAAGAGACAAAAGTAGGTTAAGAACATTAAAAGTCTTCTAAATCCTCAATGGGCTTTATTCCTTGATAAGTTCCTCAACAAAGTGAGCGACTTCAAAGCGATGTAAAAATCCTCTCAAAAGAGATGCGGAAATGTCTGTTTCAGATATACCTTACATCTTTTCCCTGTGATGCGTTCATATCGTGAACAACTGATTACTGAAGCAGCTGGCTTGGAAAAATAATGCATTTGCTGTTTCCTGGTCCATTAGCTGCAGCAGTTGCGTCTTAGAGCCAACAACACATTTTAAATTCATAATACATGAAGCCTAATTTAATGTGCATGGAAAACAGAAATGGGAAGCCAGCTCATTAATGTCTTCAGTGTAAGTGTGTGTGTGCACGGTTGTGTCTATTTCACCTGCGGCAAAGAGCATAACAGCAACCGGTCGGTAGAAGCATCTCCTGGAGCGAATGCAGACAGACACCAGGGCCACCAGGAAGGAAAGAAGGATAAGGAACGCTCCACCCAACAACAAAGCCAATGTGGCGATCTGCCAGTCTGCATTAAATCAATACATGAAAAAACAATAGATCAGTTTCATATCGTATTACACTGGATGCATTATATTCATATTATATGAACATTATATCTGGTAAAAGTAAAGTCTCATGGGATATATGACTCATGTACTATCCCCCGGTTTCATAGACAAGGCTTAAGCTTAGTGACTAAAGTAAGTCTGAGCTGTTTCAATTGAAAGAAACTTGCACAGACTGATCTTAAAATATATCAGTGCCGTTGTTACTTAAATGTCTTAATTGAACTATGGCCTAATCCTGCTTTAGGCTAAGCCCTGTCTATGAAACCAGGCCTATATATGCTAAAGAAACCTTCAAGACTAACCATCCAAAAATGAGAAATGTAACAATAATAATTTGGTCACTTTCAAAAGTATTCTATGGCTTCAATAGACCATTTTTATTTTTATGATGTTTTTATGTCCTTTTTAAAGCTGGTAGTGCATGGAGAGAGCAAAACAAAACACAGACCACAAATTCGAAGTACAAAATGAGGATTTGTAAAGAAAACATTGGTGGATTATGATATGCAGTTGAAGTTGAAAGTTTACATACACCTTGCAGAATCTGCAAACTGTTAATTATTTTACCAAAATAAGAGGGATCATACACATTTCATGTTATTTTTGATCTATTACTGACCTGAATAAGATGTTTCACATAAAATATGTTTACATATAGTCCACAAGAGAAAATAGTTGATTTTTTTTTTTTTTTTGAGATAGTTGTTCATGAGTTCCTTGTTTGTCCTGAACAGTTAAACTGCCCGCTGTTCTTCAGAAAAATCCTTCAGGTGCCACAAATTCTTTGTTTTTGAGCATTTTTGTGTATTTGAACTCTTTCCAACAATTTTTAGATCCATCTCTTCACACTGAGGACAACTGAGGGACTCATTTGCAACTATTACAGAAGGTTAAAACACTCACTGATGCTTCAGAAGGAAAAACGATGCATTAGGAGTAATTCTGCAAGGTGTATGTAAACTTTTGAATATGGATCTTTTTCTTACACAAATGCATTAATTTGCTTTAGAAGACCTTTATTAACACCCAAAAGCTGTGTGGAGCACTTTTTATGATGATGGATGAACTTTATTGGATTTTAAAATCTTAACAGCCATTCACTGACATTATAAATCTTAGAACAGCCAGGACATTTTTTAATATAACTCTGAATGAAGAAAGTCATATACACATTTTTAGGTGAACTATCACTTTAACAAATGGAACCAGTGTTGTCAGACTAGTAAATAATGACAGGATTATCTTATTTTTGTCAACTATTCTTTTAGCAGCCTTTAACAGGCTGGAATTCAATACACACATGCCTACAGAATGGCTGACACGAACACTCACATCTTGGCTTTGCGTAACTGAAAGAATGAACCTCTCTGGGCAGAAGAGAGCTTATCGACAATTCTGGTGGGCTAAATGGGGCATCGCATAATGTATTCCTCCCTCCCTTTCTCTCTCCTTCAGTCCCTCTTGTTTCAGCTTTTCATTCAAGCACTCCGAGACACTCAGCTAGAGTAGGGCCCAGAAATAGCACTGAATCCTCCATGGAACGTGGGAGTGAGGGAGGGGGCAAGGAGAAAGAGACAGAGAGGAGGTGCCTGACACAGTATGCCTGCTCCCATATCTGACGACATGAGAGTATATGTGTGGAATCTCGCATGCACTTCGGGACGACTCCTGAGGAATCTCATTAGGTAGGCAAAGGGGAAACGCATTACGAGTAGATGATCTCTAAGGAGTGACTTGCCAAGTTTTTTTAAGCTACGAAGCCTGAGGGTGTCATTTTTTTCTCATTTGTCATGTTACATTTATTTCTAACTCATCATGTGAAATTCTTCTAATTAGTTAACAGTGAGTAGCTTAGTTTTCAAAGACAAACATGCTGACTTGTTTTGAGTCATAAATTGGTGTTTGTGAATTAATCGGTTGAGTGAATGATTCAATGACTCGTTCATAAGGACAGTTATTTGTTTTGAATGAAAAATGATTCATTGTTTGTCAACAAATCAGTTGAGTAAATAATTCAATGACTCATTCACAAGGACTGCCGCTTATTTTGAATCATGAATGAATGGCACTGTCCCAAATGGCACACTTCATGTGCACTTGTGGTCTTGTGGACTTGCAATGGCTAACGCGCACTTCTGCTGACAGTCAAAGTGGTGTTAAAGAGTTCTGCTCAAAAGCCAAAGTGATTTTACGTCACGAAAGTGTGAACTCGGGGGAAGGATTTTGTGTGCCATTTGGGACAGGGCCAAACAGTGTTTGTGAACATATCGTTTGAATAAATAATTCAGTGACTCAATCATTAAGACAGACACTTGTTCCTGAATCAATTAGTGGTCATGAATAAATCAGTTGAGTTAATGATTCAACAACTCCCTTATAAGGACAATCATGTGTTTGAATCATTAATTAATTGGTCTGAAGGAGTCAGTTGAGTAAATGATTCAATGACTCACACATGAAGACCAACACTTGTTGCGTTCCTGAATCAATCAGTGTTCATGAACAAACCAGTTGAGTTAATGATCCAGCAACTGCCTTATATGGACAATCATGTGTTTTGAATCACTAATTAATTGGTCTGAACGAATCAGTCGAGTAAATAATTCAATGACTCACTCATAAAGACAGTCACTTGTTTTGTTCCTGAATCAGTGTTCATGAACAAATCAGTTGAGTTCATGATTCAATGACTCTTTTATAAGAACAGTCATGTGGTTTGAATCATTAATTAATTGGTCCAATCAAATCAGTTGAGTAAATGATTCAATGACTCACTCATGAAGACCAACACTTGTTGCGTTCCTGAATCAATCAGTGTTCATGAACAAATCAGTTGAGTTAATGATTCAACAACTCCCTTATAACCACAATCATGTGTTTTGAATCATTAATTAATTTGTCTGAACGAATCAGTCGAGTAAATGATTCAATGACTCACTCATGAAGACAGCAACTTTTTTAGTTTCGTAACGATTCGTTTTTTTTACAAATCGGTTGAATGAACAGTTCAGTGACTCCTACATAAAGTCTGGTGCAACAATGTAACTTGCAAACAAGCTTACTGAAAGCACAATCAAACATTTTACTTACAACATGTCTGTTTTATTTCAGTATGGAGAATTGGAAGACTTGACTGTTTTAAAAAAAAAGAATAAGATGTCTGTGTTTACTCAGTGGTAACTTTAAAAAGCTCACTCACTTTATATTATTCGGTGGCAAACAAACAATCTGTTGCAACACACTCCCATTATAAATAAAATCAGACAGCATTACACAAGTTACAAAAACAAGAACATTACAGCAAGCACTGGTCATTAATAATGTAAATGGTATATTGTTTTAGGTTTGAAATTGCTCTAAAACCTGACCTGTCTTTTGTTATTATATAAAATAGGCCAACAACAGGAAACTATGTATATATCTTCTCCAGTATCAAGTTCACAAATAAATTTGTCAAGAGTTACTTTGGAAAGTCAGAGAAATTACTCAGATTAAACATTGGAAACAAAGACCATGATGATGTTTTTGTTTATTCATCATGTGATGAATGATTCAATTACTGAACCTGAGAAAGAACTCAAAACATTTCATAAGACATTGATGGCTGTTTGTTTAAATAAAACCATAAAAGCCCTGGACCCTGTCGCAGGGTTTTGTTATTACATAGTGATATCTGTAAATAGAAATATTTTCATCAGCTTGGGAAAATGATCTATAATTTTCTCCACTGGAAAATAATCATTGCTAGCGCTAAATCTTTTTCAGAGATGGCTGGGAGCTGCTCCGGGCCACAGCTTCATTCCACCATACTATGGTTTCAAACATAAACAAAGCCTTTTTACCAAATAAGGTTTATGATTCTGCATAATAAATATGTCTGTCACCGCAGGAAGCTAGAGAACAGAGCTGCTGATATTTGCTTCCATATAAAAACAAAATTCTGACACCTCGACCCTTAACCCCTCTGGATAGCCACCAAAATCCTGCAAATCATCAACGAGAGTGTCGTTCTGCCATCTGGAAAAAAGATTTCGACTTTATGTAACCTTGAGGTCTATGTCTGAGGGGTCTCTGGCAAAATGGAGCTTATCCGAAAAACCCCTGCAGGACTACAGATGGAAATGAGGATAGGAGATAAAAATCAAAACATTCATTACTGTAATCTGTTTTTCAGCAAGCAAGTGCCTCTTGGCTAGTTCTTTCAATCTGATACTGTGATGAGGGGAGAAAGAAGTCCAATGTCGTAGACTAAATTACGTCAATAAGACACAGCGTCTCCACATTCCTCGCCATCCGCGGACGGGAAGAGAGAAATCGGTGTATACTTTGCGCCGTGGACTCCACATTGAATCGCTGCCTCTTCTCCAGTCGAGCATAACATCAGCACAAAAAGACTCTCACACACTTTCGCCACATTCCTGTTGTTCGCGATTATCTCTCCCCGAGAGCTTTCACAACTTTGCATGTAATAGGGAGTGCGTTTCTGTTAACATATCTATGACAGAGATACGCTGGAGTCGATGAAAGTTTAGCAAGCAAATATGCTTGTATATGGCAGGCTGAGGAGTTAGCCGGTAATTGCGAAGCTAATGAGATTTAGTATAATGCACAGTGCATGACAGAGAAAACACAGAGGAAATGGAGTTACTGATTACAGAAAACCCAAAATCAATAATGCGCTGCAGAGGGAAGCCACTCACCCAGGCCGCTCCTTTGGTATTTTGACTAGAGCTCCATGACTTTATATGGAGTCAAACTGTGCTTTTTAAAAATGACGGGACAAGCTCCAGAGCCAAGGAAGTTGTCATTCCAAACCAAAGCTAAAATAACATCCTAAATCTTAACTGTGTTTGGCACTCCAAGACTTTACCAAAAAAAAAAAAAAAAATGTGGCACCAACACCAACATACTAAAAATGAATATGGCCCCCAAACTGCAGTTTGTTCACTAGTAAACCTTCACGGACGCCAAAAAGGAAGTTTCTCTTTCAGGGCAAAATGACATTTCTAGAATGCAGCACTTGTTTCCTTGGTAACTAATCTGTCCACATTAGGGCCTCTAGGGAGCTCTCCTCTCAAAACTTAACCTCACTCCTTGGCCGGTGAGGAGACCTTAACAAAGGCTCATTTTGTAGACAACAAAAGCAGAATGAAACCCCAGCTGGACCACCGATTCCATCACACATTCCCACATCATCCAAAAGCCCTTCCACCAAACAAGCTGTGAATAAAATACAGCGTCTAGTAAACGTTAAGGATCGATATCAATTAATTAATGAAGCATTCTTCACAAACATTGTCTCTGTAATTAGATTAATCCTGACTTGCTGTAGGCTAGAAAGTCCTTTCAAGGTTGTTCTCCCCCCCCCAAAACCATTAGCTCAAGCCTCAAGCTGTTTTCCTTTGAACCAACTAATATCACTAGGACCTATTTTGATGTCTAGTACCTATAAATAAGTCCTAGTTATACTAATTAGTAAAAATCAAACAGTAACTACACTTTAAAAAATAAAGTTTTTTTTATTGGCATCAATTGTTTTATGAAGAACATCTTGAACCTTGAACATCCATGGAACCTTTCAAATGCAGAAAAGGTTCTTTATATTTTTTAAATGTTCTTCAAAATGGTTCTTTTAGGAATTGTTCACTGAAAGGTTCTTTGGGAAACCAAAAATAGTTCTTCTATTGCATCACTGCAAAAACACCCTTTTGGAACCTTTGTTTTCAAGAGTGTATTATCTATGTATGTAGCTAGAGAAATCCAATAGTTAGTAAGATTTGTAACTGAAAAAATTTTAATTAGTAACAATTGGATATATCTCGAGTTGATATATTTAATAATTAGGCTACTAAAGTTAAAGTAACATTAAAATACAAACTAATTACAAGACTAAATGTGTAAAAACGACTTTTAATCTAACAAAGAAATGTAAAACGCAAACTGTTGACTGCTTTCTCAGTATTTAGAAAGAGCTGGTTAAGCATGAGCTGAACAATGAGTGATAATGATGCGCTAGGGAGCTAAGGGCCCCTTTTGTTATCTCATAAATCAAATATGTACCTCCAGGGCCGTGTTGCAGAGCTCACTAAAGTTAAAAAGACTGCGTCCTTTTTCCCTGCATCTTAAAATATGTATGTGCAGCCCATCCTGCTTGAACACTGTTTATTGCAAAGTTAGAAAAAGTAGCGGGTCTCACCGCTCCCTTTCTGCCCCAGCGTGCTGTCGCACCGCCAGTCCACGGAGGCAGCGGGCTTCCTGCACGACTCCCAGAGGGACAGGTGGTACTGGTCATCCGCGGTGACCCACGCCGGACTCAGCACGGCCCCAACATCCAGGCACAACGCGAGGAAAATACACACCAGACCCACCAACTTCAGGGGCGTCAACGCCGACACGCGCACTTCCTCCGCTCCGCTCACGGATGAGGCCATGTCGGCTGGATGCGCCGGTGATGAGGAGCGATGTTGCGCTGCGTCGCGGAGAAGCCTGGAACAATGATCCAGACAGTGCTTTTGGATCCGTATTCGCGATCAGTGTTTTGGAGGTTGTGGAGCAGCTGCGCGAGAGGGACGCTGTAGCAGCTGCCCTCGCGCTCCTGTGAACGCGACTGCACTGCACATTATTGAAAAATCCCTGCTGCACCTGCAGGGTCCTAGTGCCTAGCTTGAACTCCCTATTCATAGACTCGGTCTGAACGACTCGTTAACGAACAGAAATACAACGGTCCCAGCGGTTATCGAGTGAACAATTCAGCAACAGATTGAACCGAGACGCAATAGCCTGAGGATATGATTGATAGAGCAAAAACTAAATTGCTTTAATAGGCAAACTATTGTAAATTATAAATAGAATATGTCTACGTGTTTTTTTTTTTAAATAAATGTTATATTTTTTCATTTTTATTTTTAGTAGACACTTTTAAAGCGAACACTGCAAGTGACTGTAGTGTTTATGTTATTAGAACATGCAAACCCTTTTTCATTAAAGAGATACATTATTGTAAATACAAATTATATTTAGGTTACTGTATGGTTTTATGAGGTGAATCTTGGCTCCAGCTAAATAAACTGGAACATATGAAAGGACAATTAATAGCTACGCTTATTATTAATAGGCTATTCACCTTTTTCTACAACGTGGAAGTAAGCCTATGGGTGAAACTTAGGGTTCATTATCAATTATAAGGATATAAAGAGAAGAATAACAAAGTGCAGTAAAATTTAAAACTGTTTGCACTACAAACCAGTTTGTTTGTAATTAAGTTAATACATTGAAATAATATGAAAAAACCTATTTGCAATATTAAGCAGCAAAACGAGCTGTTTCTACAGCTAAAAATAGCTGGACGTGGATGAGACCCGAAGCTAGACCCATAAAATGTACAAATGGCCGCACACAATTTTACGGAAAGAAAAATGTGGACAAAAAAATAATAAACATGCTGAGAGATAGCTGCGTTTTAGGTATGGAAGCCACTGAATAATAATAATAATAATAATAATAATAATAATAATAATAATAATAATAATAATTGCGACTTTTTACCTTTAAACTTTAAACTTTAAATCTCTCAGAATTATGAGATATAAAATGCATTTGGTAAAAAAGAAAGTCAGAATTGCAATAGGCTATATAGATAATAGACTATTTTTATTTGCAAGTTTATATCTCGCAATTGTGACGTTTTTCTCAGAATTCTGACTTTATAAAACATAGTCTTTTTCCCCCTCAAAATGGGACTTTATATCTCGCAATTGCAAGTTTATATCTTACAATTCTGACTTTATAACACGCAATAAACGACTTTATATCTTACAATTCAAAACAATGTCAGAATTGCAAGTTTGTATCACGCAATTCTGAGAAAAAAAGAATTGTAAGATAAAAAGTTGCAAATATTTATTTTTTATTCAGTGGCGGAAACAGGCTTCAATAGTTTAAAGCGTTTTAATAATGTAAAATGGAAGAAACCGTGATAACTCGACGTGTATAAAGAATCGCTGAATCGATTCCTCAACCAGTTTTTCGAAGTGCTGTTCAAAAGAATCGATTTGCGGAAATGAGTCGGACGTCCCGTCGCTGCCTCTCATCTGGCGTTTAGATGGTGGCATATTTTTCTCAGACGTTTTTCCCTCGTTTGCTTTATTCTCCCATTCTCCCTCTTTAAATCTGTGATATGTGCTCTTATAAACACGCAGAGAGCAATGTGTCTGTCTTATTTCAAACAGATAATGTACAATCTTTCTCAGAATAATTAGACTCACATACTTGAGTGCTGGATTGCATGATATGCTATCCAAAAATTTTGTGGGAAGGGAAAATACTTAAATATTTAATCAAATGGTGAACTGGAAGCCTATATAAACTATCTAAAACTAAAAATATTAATATTTTCTGTAACTAGATGCATAACCTATCATTAGTAGAGAAGTATGAATCACTACACTGGAGAAATGTAAGTCAAAAGACGATTTAGTGTTGTAATAAGGTTAATCAAGATGTGCATTTAGCCTGAAAAGCTGTACATTGTTAATGATTGCAAAGTCTGTCAACAAAGGAGACCTGAAATTTCATAATACCTTGCTAACAAATACATTCATAACAGCCTTGCTAACAAATACATCTAAAAGAAAAAGATATCACCCTCAATACATTCTTTGTTAAGTTCACAAGATTTAAACTCACATTCTTCCGTAACTCCACTGTGTATTAACACAACAAGATTAAACATCAAATTCTGTTACTCTTTTCAATTCATCATGAAAAGCTTTTTTTCTGGGAACAATGATAAATAATTCATTTTGAATTAAAAAGCAATTGTTGTTTAACAGGTCAAAATACTGGCTTGCCTTAAGGAGAAGAATACATTCAGAATGTAACAGACTAGCAGTCTCTAGTTGCCTGAAGGCGATGTTTTTCCCCCCTGAAAAGACATGACCACCTCTTTCTCCTCTCATCTATTCAGCTCAACAGAAGTATTTTTTATTATTATCAAGGGTTTTGTGAAAGAGACAGGAATAATACAGAGAATGAGATACTGCGTATGTGCGTGTTGCATTTGCCTGCTTCAGAAATGAATGTGTATCGAACTGATTTTCAAGGCCATTTTTGTTATATTCATTTTTGTTAGGCACTATTCTCCTCTGAGTCAGTGAATACAGGTAATAGCTCTGGGTAGAATCTGACCTTTACAGAATATGAACGTGTGTTAGGACATCATAGGCCAAATGTGCTTTCCAGCAACTCTTGGAGCATCATTGATTGCCGATTCTAATCTGAGAGAGAAGAAAGAAGAACGCTGTAGCCCCCAAAAAGACATTATTCAAATTGAGTTAGTGAATCCCTGTTGATTAATACACGCGTCAGAGAAAATGTGCAAGAAGTGTGCAGGACATGAGGGACAGTTTTGAGTCTGTATGTCCATCCCTAAACTTATGCTCATAACACATTCTTCGTATTTTGTTTGTCTTGATAACATTGTTTAATTTAATTACTTTCTTAGTTTGCTATGTAGACATACATTGTTTAATTACTTTTTTTTTAGGCTACTTGTTTATTTTTATGTTTTTGTTTTACATTTATTTACACGAAAATGTTTCTATTATGCATATGCTACACTTTGATAGTAGCTTAACAATGTCTTTGCCTTGCCAAAAAAAACACAGTAAAATTTAAATTTAAAATTTATTTTAAGAGAGTAACATGGAGAAGGATAAAACAAGAGACATTAGATTAAAACAACAACAGTTAAGACTATGTACTCATGAACTATTCATTACAACTAATTAAGATTTATTTAACCTAATGCATTAATGTACACTACCAGTCAAAAGTTTTTGAACAGTAAGATTTTTAATGTTTTTTAAAGAATTCTCTTCTGCTCACCAAGCCTGCATTTATTTGATCCAAAATACAGCAAAAGCAGTAATATTGTGAATTATGTTTGCTTTCTATTTGAAAATGTAATTTATTCCTGTGATCATGTAATTTATTCCTGTGATCAAATCTAAATTACCTTCACAAATCATTCTAATATGCTGATTTGCTGTTCAAGGAACATTTAATAATATTATTATTAACATTTAAAACAGTTGAGCAATTTTTTTTAGGATTCTTTGATGAATAGAAAGCTCCAAAGATCAGTATTTATCTAAAAATGAAAAGGTTTTGTAACATTATACACTATATTTGAAAGCTTGGAGTCAGTATAATTATTTATTATATTGGAAATGCAATTATAGAAATCAGAATATTAGAATCATTTCTGAAGGATCATGTGACTTAAGTAATGATGCTAAAAATTCAGTTTTGAAATCACAGGAATAAATTACATTTTAAAATATATTACAATTATAACAGTTATTTTAAATAGTAAGTTTTTGCTGTACTTTGAATCAAATAAATGCAGGCTTAAGACCAGGGCCGGAGTGGGACTCCTTTTCAGCCCTGGAGTTTCAAGCCTTAGACCGGCCCACTTTAGTTCACGACTGACTATATTAAAATGACGTCATTTCCAATTCAGTGCAAATACAGTAGCCTAAGTGTTGCTTCACAGTGAAGATTTATTTGAACAGTTAACACAATATAATGTTTAACAGTATCAGTATCTATTTTCTGTTAGAATTAGTGCTCATAAATATCCAAACCTTGAAATGAAAAAATATCAAATAAATACAAATGTATATTAAGCTATATGTATAAAATAAAGATTAAAATAAAATGTATTAAACTTTCTAATGACACTATCATGTCTTTTTCAAGTAAACAGCTGCTTTATAAGTTCAAATATTTTTCATAAATGAGAACATTAAAGGGTAAATGTCTAACACTATTCTTTTAAACATCACAATGTCCTTTTCCGCAATATCTGAATATATATTCTGTGCAAAATTGTTCAGTCCTTAAACACAAATAAAGAATAGAACAAGTATTGCACTGTCCTACCTGCCCATTCTAGTGTGTTGGGCTCATGACTGGTGCTTGTTAATGTTACGGGGCCTGGCTTTTCACTCTTAGCAGCAAACTGGACTAGAGGCTGCTGCTGCTGAAGAGCAACAGTACAAGAAAAGGTTTGATACATAAACATGAACGGTGATTTGCAGACATCGTTGTTTTGCACTGCTCCTAGCTTGACGTTAACCAGGGGCGGACTGAGACAAAATTTCAGGCCGGGAAATCTCACACTTATCCAGGCCATCCCACACCAAAATTTGAAACCCTGGACAACAATATTTTTCATCATCACATAAAGAAAAGTTGAAATCAACTGGGTAAAATAATTAAATGCTATCTCATGAACTTCCAATTTGCCTTTTAATCTCTTTTAATCTCTCTGTCTCTCATGTGTGTTTACTTTTTAAACAAATTTTCTTGTATCTTGTGTCACTTTTTTCATAAACACATCTCGACCTTTACAACCACCTATACAGTACAGATCTAAGGTTGGTCTTTTTTAAAGAAGACAATCAGCAGATTATTGCAGAAATACTGAGACCTTTTTAAAGACATGTTTTTGTCAAGATTGTAAAAAGTTGTGATTTTGTAAAATGACACTTGACATTGCTGCTAAGGGGGAGGAGACAGCCACCAGGATGGTTCTTGAGCTTCTAAGCTTTCAAAATTATATATAATTTATGATTAGTACTAAAACATTTGATAGAAAAAAGGGCAACAGAAAAAAGAGGGCCACTACATTAGGACCATGTGTTATTGTCGTAATGTTAAAATTAAAACAACAAAAATTAGCTACATCTTGAATATATCTTTATTAAAAAATCTTAAAACTAAACATGTTTTGCATTATCATGGGTCATGTTTGGCCCTAAGGAAAATTAACCATGATATTATTGAGCCTATGGTAAACATAGTAACCATGTTTTTTTGGGTTTTTTTTAGGATTGATTCCCATTAGTATAATCATAATTTTATACCATGGTGAAAGTATAGTGTAGCAAAACCATTGTATATTGTATAATTATTGTATAACTATAGTAAACATGTTTTGTAAAACCACAGTTAATTTTTATAAGGGTAGCTCCCTAAACCTGTTTTAAAACGATATTTTTTATAGATTAACATTTGTTAGCAGTTCAATACTTAAGTAAACAAAGACAAAACTACAATAGTCTGTTTACAGATGTAACAAACCTGCGCTTTAGGTCCTAAACAGGACAGATTTGTCTCTCTGCTCCACCTGGGCACTTCTACTTCAGTCTCGCGTCGTTTTGGCGGACGGCGGACGCGCGGATGCGCGGAGCGCGCGCGAGACGAAACGCGTGCCAGTCAAGACTAACCGATTTATGATTTATTAGAGTTTTACTATTGAATGGCTAATTCTGAAATAACCACTTTAGTACATTAGGCCGGCAACAAAAACAACAACAACAATATTAAATAGCCTAATAATAATAAAAATTGGAGGGTAGCGGGCCAAAAATTCTCCCGATGGACAGTCCGCCCCTGGCGACTGCTGTGAGTGCAGGCAGCTAGGGACACCGGCCCTCGCGGCCAAAAAAACGGACCGGCCCACCGGGAATTCTCCCGGTCCTCCCGATTAGCCAATCCGGGCCTGCTTAAGACTTTCAAAAAAATCTTACTGTTCAAAAACTTTTGACTGGCAGTAGTTCAATTTTTTCTCATATTCGCAGTGTTTTCTGCCAAGCCATTATTTCTTTAAAGGTGATATAAACATAACCAATTCCTCCCTGTCTCATATATCTTCAAAAGGGGATTTACAAAAGAACAAATCTTGTTCTGTAATTACACACCCACATCCCGCAACCCCCGTCACCGGTTTACTATGTTCATTACTATCCAGTTAATTCTGACTGCGCATGCGCTAAATCAGGACACTGGGACTAACGGTGTACGCGTTTGGGTGGAACGGGTAAACACAGTTTTGTATATTTTATCAAACTAATTTAAAGTCGCGACCTTTTCTAATATTATATACAAAACGTACAGCTTGGGGCGCATCGATGGTTGCGTTATTTTGCGTCGTTTTATATATAAAACCGCGTCGACAAGCATCAGTCGATAGTCATCACGTAACGTTATAGGGATTGAATTGGCGACACAATTTTGTATTCATGTCATGTTTTTTAACGCTTGAGGCGGCAGCGTTACGTTTCTGTATAGTAAAATAACAGTCGTTTTGTGCTTGTCAAAAACGTAGCTGTTTTTATTCGTGTGATGGCAATGGTTGACTGGGTCCTGTAACGTTACATGCTAGTAAGCTAACGTTAACAGCCCTTGAGCCATACAAAATGATTTATGTTTCTGGATTGATTTTGCTCTTTATTGTGACTTAACATATGGACAGCGCTCTGTAGTGTTTTATAACGAATTCCATCAAATATGTTGCTGTTGTTTTGACTTTGAAAAACTAAAAATGCAAAAGCACAAGTGATATACTGTAAATGGGTGGTCGTTGTTGAAATCTGGTTTTATGTTCTGTCGTTCCCAAGGTCCAGTTTCCCTTTGAAAGGCTGCAGGAATCATGGGAGCCGGTGAGTCTTTTAATACTTTCTATGTGATATTTTCAAGGATGCCTTTTGTGTTTCTTAAGGTTGCTAAGATATGTAGTGGGTGTGTGTGTGTGCTGAGCCAGCTTGTGATATCATGGATGTCACGTAAAGGTGATGCATCTTTCTGTCAGTATTTTCCAATTAGTATTAGTCACAGCTTATCAACAGGGGTCTTGGCCTACATAGCGCCTGTAATATTCAATCCATGCCTAATCAGATAATTATGGATCACAATGTAGCATCTGTTTTATTTCTCCCACTCTCAATGCTGAGTAACAGTAGGCTACTCTTTCACAAACTCCCTGTGCCCGCATTTCAAAGAAATCACTTTGTCGGTCATAGCCCCCCTTCTTGTTTCTGTGCTGTATGCTTATTGTTTGTATCTCCGTCAGTGTTCCTGCCAGCAGATACCGCGCACTCGGTGCTGCGGAGGCTCCCGAGAGCAAACTTCTTCTTGGAGGAGATGAAACAAGGGAACATCCAGCGAGAATGCAGGGAGGAAATCTGCAATTATGAAGAAGCCAGGGAGGCGTTTGAGAATGACGAGAAAACGGTGAGTTTGGGGTAGATGCGTGCTTGTGTTTTTGCATGAACTTGAACATAACTTCCTCTCAGTCATTCCATGCCGTGGCATTTCCTCTAGGCAGGAAGTCAGCTTTGTCAACAGGAAAGCGGGTACACTTTTCTCAGGATGGTTAATTATGAGTCATTCAGATTAAGAATGTTTGAGTTGTGTGCTTGTGGGCGTTTACACTGTTTATACAAAATAACAGAACAATGATAAAGTCAGTATGTTATAACGCAATGTGTGCATTTGTTGAGTCCAGGGTAGGGCTGAATTTGGAAGGAAAAATTATAATTGCATTTTTTCCCTCTCTCTAATGATTGCGATTCAAAATAAATAAAAATGACTACAGGCTTGCTGTGCTTGTTTGTAAATATGCAAACATGCACATTTGTGACCCTTGACCACAAAACCAGTCATAAGTAGCACGGGTATATTTGTAGCAGTAGCCAACAATACATTATATGGGTCAAAATTATTGATTTTTCTTTTATGCCAAAAATCATTAGGATATCAAGTAAGGATCATGTCCCAAGAAGATATTTAGTCAATTTCCAACTGTAAATATATTAAAATTTAATTTTTGATTAGTAATATGCATTGCTAAGAACTTTATTTGGACAACTTTAAAAGCGATTTTCTCACTATTTTAAATTTTTTCCACCCTCAGATTCCAGATTTTCAAATAGCTGTATCCCAGCCAAATAATGTCATATCCTAACAAACAATACCTCGATGAAAAGCTTATATTCAGCTTTCAGATGATGTATAAATCTAAATTTCAACAAAATGACTCTATGACTGGTTTTGTGATCCAGGGTCACATTTGGCCATTTTTTTTAACTAATACTAAATGTGAATATAATTGTGATTATTATTATTTTTGACCCTGGACCACAAAACCAGTCATAATGGTCTCTGAAATTGAGATATATACAGCTATACAGCTATATATATCTCAAGAGATACAACAATTCAGAAATCTGGAATCTGGGGATGCAAAAAAATCAAAATATTGAGAAAATCGCCTTTAAAGTTTTTAGCAATGCATATTACTAATCAGAAATTAAGTTTTGATATATTTACGGTGGGAAATTTACAAAATGTCTTCTTGGAACATGATCTTTACCTAATGATTTCTGGCATAAAAGAATAATAAGTTTGACCTATACAGTGTATTTTTGGCTATTTCTAAAAAAATACATTTGCTACTTAAGACTGGTTTTATGGTCCAGGGTCACATTTAAATAAAAAATATTAAATGAAATAAAGAAAATAATACGATAATAATTTTTTTTTTTTACAGTAAAACTTTATTTTGGTGCAAAACCTTCATATTGTTAGTCATATCACTAATTCAGTTTTATTCTGATTCATTAAAAAGTTCAGAATTGAATAATTAGCTTCCTAATAAATCATGAATTTGAATATAAAATTAAAAATTGTAAGAAAAATTTACTATACTGCAACAAATGAAAACGTACCTGTGGGAAGTTTTTCGCAAGACGCGGAATACGTACATGGCGGTACATATTCTGCGTCTTGCGAAAAACTTTCCACAGGTACGGTTTGTTATGAGATCAGGTTAAGAAATTAATTTTTCTGGACGAGGGTGGAAGAGCACTTCATTGTCTAGTATGCCCTACATTTGTTGCAGTATAGTAAATTCTTCTTACAATTTTTAATTTGTGACATATTCGATGTGAAATGTCCAATGAGTGTCCACTCATTTTTTTCCCCGGAACAGATGAATGTACATATGGTAAGTTTTTTGTTGTTACATCTGAAAAGCGAAACATATGGAGCTGTAATAACTGTGTAAGAAAACAATTACAAGTAATATGCACTTATTTGTAAGTATTTTGCGTCTTGCAAAAATGTTCCCACAGGTGCGTTTTCGTCATGAGATAAGGTAGAAATTTCTATAGGTCTCTTTTCAATCTGTCTGTCGTTCTCTCTTTCCATTTATTTTGACAAACTGAAACCATCATTTTGTTTGCTACCTCAGTTCAAATTCGGGAACTGAATTGTAAAGGCATTCTCAGTTCAGTTCTGTATGGTGCACAGTCATTGCTTTGTGTTGCTGTGCCAAGCCTTGGTTATTGGTCTTGACGACATTAAAGAGGGAGTGGTTTTTGTTTTCAGTACAAACGAGTTTGTTTTGCTTATTATTTACATTTATGCAGACAATGTCCTTATCTAACACTGCTTTTTTTTCCACCCTTACAGAGGCGGTTCTGGGAGGAGTACCAGCGTGAGAGCAGCCCCAGGCCTGGAGGGCTGGAGTCCATCGCCGGTGGCGTTCATTCCCTGTACCTGATCTTACCCCTGCTGCTGGTTTTGCTGCTCATTGCTGCGGTTTCCATCACTGTTTGGAGATGCCACTCGCGCAAAAGATCCCAGCAGAGCCCTGCCATTGGGCGTCCACAAAGAGACACAACCCTATCAGTGGTGTCAATGGACCAATGGGGTCGGGACTACCATCCTGACATCAGTCCTCACTCAGAGATCAGTGCCCACAGTAGCCCTGCCTACCCAGGTGCTGACCTCACACCTGGGCGGGGCAGTCGGGGTGACCCGCCCCCTTCATACGAGGAAGCTGTGGGCCATACAGATATACAGATTGAAGCAGAGCCTCCACCACAATATGAAGACATCATCAGTAATCACGGTAACACGGTTATTATCTCCCAGGGAAAGTGACGGATCTTCCAGGCTTCCACGTTATCCAGTCTCATGTAGGGATGCATTTTGATGCCAATACACCAATACTGTAAACCCTGTCATTCCTTATTCGCTGTGTCACTCTACTATTTTTTCGGGATGTGAACATGCTTTGGTCGTTTATTTTTTTAGTACTAGAAGTATTTTTTTAACAACAACATCACTACTTTAATGACAGGCTTTTCAATTCCAGCACTAGCAAAACAGATAAACTTCTTTACTTAATGTGAAGAGAAAACAACTAATGCAATAACATTCTCAGTACTGTTACTCAGACATGTTAAACATTGAATTGCTTTGATTTCAGAGAAGTTCGTAGAACTCACAACAGCATGAATCCTGATCCAAGCCCAAACCCAATGACGGAGTACTGTAATGTGATCAGCCATTCTTCCAAGTTAGTAAATGTCAGAGCATCTTAGAAATGAACTGAACATTTGGTCAGTTGTGGCCTCTCATGGGACAATTTTAAAGGGATAGTTCACAGAAAAATGAAAATTCTGTCATTAATTACTCACCGCCTTGTCGCTTCAAACCCATAAGACCTTCATCTACGGTTCACAAATTAAGATATTTTTGATGAAATCTGAGAGCTTTCTGACCCTTGCATAGAAAGCAATAGACATTTTACATTAAAGGCCTAGAAAGGTAGCAAGGACATCATTAAAACAGTCCATGTGACATCAGTGATTCATTCGAAATTTTATGAAGCTACGAGAATACTTTTTGTGTGCAAAGAAAAGAAAAATAACCACTTCATTCAACAATTTCTTCTTTTCAATGTCAGTCTTCGACACGTGTTTACAGTTGTTGAATAAAGTCGTAATTTTTCTTTTCTTTGCACACAAGAAAGTATTCTCAAAGCTTCATAATATTATTGTTGAACCACTGATGTAACATGGACTATTTTAACAGTGTCCTTACTACCTTTCTGGACCTTGAACGTTTTACTTGCACTCTGCTGTCTATGAAAGTCAGAAAGCTCTCGGAATTCATCAAAAATGTCTTAATTTGTGTTGCGAAGATGAATGAAGGTCTTACAGGTTTAAAAGACACGAGGGTGAGTAATTAATGACAAAACATTTATTTTTGGGTGAACTATCCCTTTAAAACATATTTGTAAATAATCAAATTCAGTGGAAAAAAAATGCACAATATTTTCAGGAAGTTGTAAATTGTAATGTTTACTGACATTCTATTCTTCAAGGTTCATTGTAACCTTAATCAATAGCCATCTGAGCTTAGGCTATCTCTATATAATTGCATAGACGTCACTATGCACTGAACTCACAGCCTCAATGAAATATTGATTTTGGTTGATTTTTTTTTTTTTTTTACTAGTTGAGGTGTTGAACACTGTGTGTTAGATTTAGTTAGCATTTTGGAAACATTTCAGCTGAATAGATAACCAGTTAACAGTGTGAATTTGTTGATAATAGGTTGCGGATAACATTGACCAAACAAATTCAATCCTGATTTTATGTAGCATCATGGTTGTTAATGCTGAATCAGCCTCAATGGGTACCAATTCAATGTGTGTGAGGTTTTGACTCATATTTGCTTTGGGAAAATACAATACTGAAAGGAAGAGTTCAGGCAAAAATGAAAATCTGCTGAAAATGTGCTCACCCTCAGGCTATCCAAGATGTAGAGTAGCTTGTTTTTTCATCGGAACAGATTTGGCAAAATTTAACATTACATCACTTTCTCACGAAGAAGTCCTCTGCAGTGAATTGGGGATGTCAGAATGAGAGTCCAAACAGCTGATAAAAATATCACAGTAATCCACACAACTCCAGTCAATTGAAACAATCATTAAGATGTTTTAACTTTAAACCATTGCTTCTGGCCAAAATACGAGTTCTCTGTTACAGTGAACAATTCTGACGGCACCCATTCACTGCAGATCCATTGATGAGCAATACATGAAGAAACAAGCTAGTCTATGTTTTGGATGGATTGAGTGAGAGTCAGTACATTTTCAGCAAATTTTCATTTTTGGCTGAACTATTCCTTGAACTCTTGTATTGTGCAAGTGTGGTTTGCGGTTTGCCATTACAGTCAAGCCACAGTGAGTTCAATGGCAAAACACAGTAGACTAAATTGTCTATGCAACAGTGATTTTCTTTTCTCTCCGTAGCTTTGGAGCAATTTACATGCTCACAGCCTTGTGAAATTTATTCTTATTGTGGCCAAGGTTTAAACGGGCATATTAAGCATCCCAAGCTGGGAATTCTAGGACAAGCAAGATGAATTGTCCATTGTGGAGGTAATTAATAAGGAGCAAGAAGCATGCTTTTTGTTTGTTGTGAGCTGTGTGCAGACTCTTTTAGATTTGTTTTAGGTTGGTTTTGTTTCTCTAACCTCCTAGAGAATGTTGAGAAGTAACAATTATGACTACCTTGACCATGCTTGGTTGCTTTTAACTGAACTCTGGTATATTTTGAGTGTGTTGAAGGCTGTTTTCACACTTGGTTTGATTGTTTGAAATAGAAGTTAGATTTAACCCTTCTGCTTTCACACTAGTTTTCGGTCGGAATTGTGGTATGTTTGCATTTATAGTGTAAACTTAACCTGTGTATCAGTATAAATAGAGTGTGCTACAAAGCATTACTCTTTCCTCGCAACAAATGAGGTGACTGAGGTAATTTTTTGGTAACACTTTAAACTAACACCTTTATATTATAAAGGTACACTACCAATCAAACATTTTTGAAGAGTAAGCCTGCATTTATTTGATCCAAAGTACAGCAAAAGCAGTAACATTTTGAAATATTTTTACTGAAATATTTCAAAATGTAATTTATTCCTGTGATCAAAGCTGAACTTTCAGCATCATTACTCCAGTCTTCAGTGTCACATGATCCCTTGAAATATTATAATATTTTGTGGGAAAGAAATTATAGAAATTAGTACGTTTATTTATCAAGGATGCTTTAAATTGATCAAAAGTGATGATAAAGACATTTATAATGTGAGAGAAGATTTCTATTTCAGATAAACGCTGTTCTTATGAACTTTCTATTCATCAAAGAAAGCTGATAAAATTATATTTAGCTGTTTTCAACATAATAATAAATGTTTTTGGAGCAGCAAATCATTTTAGAATGATTTCTGAAGGATCATGTGACTAGAGTAATGATGCTAAAAATTCAGCTTTGAAATCACAGGAATGAATTATGTTTTAAAATATATTTAAATAGAAAATTAAATAGTAAAAATATTTCAGAATTGTACTGTTTTTGCTGTACTTTAGATTAAATAAATGCAGGCTTAGTGAGCAGCAGAGACTTCTTTAAAAAACATTAAAAATCTTGTAGTTCAAAAACTTTTGACTGGTAATGTGTTAATGCACATTCTAGGGCATTCTGTAAATAATTGTAACCATAGTTAAAATGCATTTTCATATTTGCAGATTCCTTGTTACATCAAGTTGTTTATCATAATATTTTCAAAAGGTGTAACAATGAATAGTGAAGTATTATGGTTACAACTATTCACAAGATCATACAGTATGTGCTTCAAGTAAAGTGTTTCTTCAGACTGTTAAAAACCAATTTTGTATATTTGACACTATCAGGTTGGTCTTGTCTGTGTGTTTAACAGCAAGCGGACACCGTTTACCTCATACCATTTATTTCTGGTTTCGTACTCGGAGTCTAGTTTTCACCTCAGGCTCAGCTACACTAAACAAAAACCAAGAGAATTTCAGATTAGGATCAAATTATGGGAACAAGCCGTCCAAGTCTCCTAAAAATACTCAACGAGGAAATATTCAGTATTAAGTATCAGGAATGTGTGTGTTTATGGGTATGAGAAAAAGAGAACTTAATGGAAAACAGGCAATGCGTTTGTACTTATCCAGTAACTATGAGTGAATGCACTTTTTTTAGGGCAGCGATTGCTCTTTGTAAAGGAATATTAACTGATGTGTAAAGGAATATTAATTGATGTGTAAAATGTGATGAATTATAATGAAAAAATGGCAAATGCTGTTTGGTTTTATTATCTTGGCTTTCAACAGGTTTTATTCTCAGTTTATCAACAATAACTCAGCTGACATAAATATGCAATAAAATCCATCACCAGCACTAACTCAAGAAAGCTTTGTGAAAATCAAAACAGTCTCACTTTGCATAAAATTGTTTGTTTTTAAAGGTAATGTGAAATAAAACTACCGTCATTTTGAAATACAGTCTGATTATGTTGCAAGTTTGGCAAGTTTGACGGATGTTGCTGTACATTTGCAGGCTGATATTTCTGTGGTAGTTCAGAGTGATTGTGGTGGTGTTTATTGCTTAAGCCTTACTCAGAGATAGATGATGTGTATATATATAAATGTATTAAGAACAAATTTAATTTTTTGTAATGATTGAGCTTGACTTTTATTTGTAATAAAAGTTTTTTGGCCCTCAATCCTCTCGTTCCAGTCTTCATTATGCAATATATAAAAAAAATGCAAATGCTTTTATACAGCAAGAACACACCAAATTGATCATATGTGACAGTAAATACCTATACACTAAGTAAGTTGTTTTTCAAATATATTCTAGACTTTTAAACATTCTATTATTCAAAGGAATTCTAAAAAATGTATTCGTTGCCACAAAAAAAAAATAAAAAAAAAAATATATATACAAAATTATATTAGAATGATTCATGTTAGAAATAGCTGCTGAAAATGTAGCTTTGCAATCACAGGAATAAATGTATTCATTTAAAAAATATTAAAACAAAAAACAATTATTTTGAATTGTATTCATTCAAATTTTAGAGCAAAAACAAATCATTATTTGCAATGTTCCTTTTTGTCAGTCAAAAGTTTTTTTAAAGTGTCTTCTGCTCACCAAGACTGCATTTATTTGATCCAAAGTATAGTAAAAATGTTACTTTTTTTACTATTTAAAATAAACATTCTATTTGAATATAATTGATTTCTGTGATTCAAAGCTGAATTTTTAGAATCATTACTCTAGTATTCTGATTTACTGCTCAAAAAACATTATGTTGAAAACAGCTGAGTAGAATTTTTTCAGGTTTCTTTGATTAACAGAAAAATTCAGAATAACAATTTATCTGCAATAGAAATCTTTTGTAACATTATAAATGTCTTTATCATCACTTATGATTTTTTTTTTTACTGTATTTTGGATCAAATAAATGCAGGCTTGGTGAGCAGAAGAGACTTTTAAAAACATTACAAATCTTACTGTTAAAAAACTTTTGACTGGTAGTATAACATATCCACTAATGTTAAAATGCACTGCATTTACTTGAATTACTTCGAACTACCTCTTTGTGCTTGTTTGGACGTATTCAATGTAACTTATTAACTTTATGAGCCGATCAGCACGATAAAGTGACTTGCTCAAGCAGTGGACAAAAACTTTGTTCTGTTGCCTTAGAGATGAATATTATTGTTGACCATGTCAAATGTGAACTTGAACATATCATGCAGTTTGCTTATCTGTAAAAGTTATTAGCATGTCAGACCTGAATATTTTTTTTAGGTTTATGAACACCTAAACTACTTTATTAACTAGACTGATCAGTATACCACATTAAAAAACACTTTATTGTTTTGTAATACATAAAATATCAACATTATATAATGTCCTGAGAATACCCCTAATTGATTCGTATTTTAATATCCATAAAAAACAAAGTCAGTACAGAAATAGAGATATGTTAGCGAATGACAGGACAAAAAGAGTCACAAAGTGAGACACAAAGTAAAAAAACAGGGTAAGAAAAGCAATGGCCCGGCGCTTGCATCAGCACACGGTAAACGTGACCACTCAGACATACGTGATTAACACAGCCATTCAAAAGCAGCATACCAAAGCCATTACAGGTTTCAAATACACCAGTAGTCATGATTAAAGCAGTGCAAGCAGAAACAAAGCTGTAACTAAGTAACACTGTCACAGCAGTAAACACTGCATCTCCAGTGAATCCATACAGCCAATGGCAGTGATAGAGAGTTCATTACAGCCAAGCCAGTAATCGTGCTGCGCTGCAGTTATTCAGTCAGCAAAAACAATCAATGAGCCAAACGATGAGAAGGTGTCCTGTTGTTGAGTTGATGTTCTATTTTAGTGAATGCTTTTTTTTTATAAGTTGCTGATATGTTTGGTATCACTGAGCTAATCCAGACAAGCCCACCCCTACCTCCCCTTTTCACAATTCCCACCCAATAATGCCAATATTGATGACTAGAAAATTGGTCTTCCTCTCAATCAGAGCCATTCTTTTGGGTTCCGTAGGACTTCTATCATCTCAGCTTCCTTAGTGCCTTTTGTGGGCTCATGCATGTACTCCCACCTGAAATATATTAAACGACAATAAAGTCACTTTATGACACCAAAGAAAGACGTTTACTCAAAACCTTTACATTTTTAATGGTCATATCATGAGAAATCATAATAGAAAACAATGATTTCGAAATGTATTAATTCACATTACTGTTTTTACTTAAAAAAAATCGCTTTTTTAAAACAAAAAATCTGACAAATCATAATTTGCCATCTTCCTTATTGTATAGTTAAGTCTATGGCATTATGAACATATGTGACCCTGGACCACAAAACCAGTCTTAAGTCGCTGGGGTATATTTGTAGCAATAGCCAAAAATACATTGTATGGGTCAAAATTATTGATTTTTCTTTTATGTCAAAAATCATTAGGAAATTAAGTAAAGATCATGTTCCATGAAGATTTTTTGTAAAATTCCTACTGTAAACCTATCAAAATGTAATTTTTGATTAGTTATATGCATTGTTAAGAACTTAATTTGGACAACTTTAAAGGTGATTTTCTCAGTATTTTGATTTTTTGCACCCTTAGATTTCAGATTTTCAAATAGATGTATCTCGGCCAAATATTGTCCTATCCTAACAAACCATACTTCAATAGAAAGCTTATTTATTGAGCTTTCATATGAGGTATATATCTCAGTTTTGTAAAATTTAACCTTATGACTGGTTTTGTGGTCCAGGGTCACATATTATAAATGGTGTGTATATATAAATGTATCAAATGTACAACATGTTTGATGTACTTTAGTATTCCCTTTTAAGTTTAACAAACACAAACTTTTGAGTTTTTAAAGGGTCATATCACGAGGAATCCCATTTTCCTTTAATGTTTAAAATTATCATATGAGCTCATTTTATGGAAATGAAAATTTTTCATGGTTCTAAAAAAATACTGTTTAAATGCAGAAAAAACTTTACTTGTGTTACTAAGTGGACCTCAGGAAAAAAACATTTTTTAAAAAATGTATAACTTCTCTAATATAAGTAAACAAAGATTGCTAAATACAAAGTCCTTTACCTTGCAGTAAGTGGTAGGGACATCAGGATGCTCTCGATGCGAGACCCAGGTGTGGCCAGGCCGAATTTCACCCCTCTGTCATACACTAGGTTAAATTCCACATATCTAAGAGACATAGAGAGGTTGGTTAGCTGCTGAAGATTTATATACGACAGACATATTATATGACAAACATCAAATTCAATTTTAAAAAACAATTACAAATGTAGTCATAACTATGCTATATGTGACCCTAGACCAAGTAACAGTCCTAAGTAACACAGGTATATATGTAGCAACAGCCAATAAAACCTTGTATGGGTCAAAATGATCACTTTTTTTTCTGTTACGCCAAAAATCATAAGGATATTAAGTACACATCACGTTCCATAAAGATATTTTGTAAATTTCCTGCCATAAATATATCAAAACTTAATTGTTGATTAGTAATATGCATTGCTAAGAACTTCATTTGGACAACTTTAAAGAGGATTTTCTCAATATTTCGTTCCAGATTTTCAAACAGTTGTCTCTCGATCACATATTGTCCTTTCCTAACAAAACCATACTAGAATGGAAAGCTTATTTATTCAGATGATGTATAAATCTCAATTTCCAAAAACATTACCCTTGTGACTGATTTTGTGGTCCAGGGTCATATATTACCATACTACTATAAAATATTAAATAATGATGATTATTTAATATTATTAATATTGAGTTATTTTAATAGACTATAAAATATACTAAATACTGAGTTTGCATAAGATAATATTTTAACCGTTTGTATTTATTTTAAGATATTTTTATTTATGTAGTTCTGTATGTTGCTGGCAATATAATATTTTTCAGCATTATGCTAAAGCAATACAAATACAGTGCTGTTCAAAAGCTTGGAATCAGTATGATTTTTAATGTTCTTTAAAAAAACGTTTCTTATGCTCGTCAAAGCTGCATTTATTTTATCAAAAATACAGGGGAAAAAATAGGGGAAATATTATTGAAATTTAAAATAAGGGTTTTCTGTTTTAATATACTTTAAAATATAATTTATTCCTGTGAAGCAAAGATGAATTTTCCGCATCATTACTCCAGTCTTCAGTGTCACATGATACTTGAGAAATTATTCTAATATGCTATATTAGATTATATAGATCATACATTATAATCAATGTTGGAATGCTGCTTAATATTTTTTGGGACCTGCGATACTTTTTTCAGGATTCTTTGAAAAAATAAAAAGTTAAAAAGATCAGTGTTTATTCAAAGTAGAAATTCATATTTTTATTCAGCAAGGATGTGTTAAATGGATCAAAAGTGATAGTAAAGATTTTAATGGTTAGAAAAGATTTCTATTTTGAATAAAGGCTGTTCTTTTGAAATGTAAGAAAAAAGTATCATAGCTTCCAAAAAAATATTAAGCAGCACAACAGTTTTAACACTGATAATAAATCTGCATATTAGAATGATTTCTGAAGGGTCATGTGACACTGAAGACTGGAGTAATGGCTGATGAAAATTATGCACTGCGTCACAGAAATAAATATTATATTTTTATAAGTATATTTAAATAGGAAAACAATATTAGAAATCGCAATAATATTTAACAATATTACAATTTTTTTGTATTTTTGATTAATAAATACAGCCTTGATGAGCATACGAGACTCCAATAAAACCATTACAAATCTTACTGAACCCATTTTTTTGAACAGCAGCGTATATTTAGTGTAAATTAGTGTATATTAAGTTTGGGGTCATAAACATTTTTAAATGTTTTTGAAAGCAATAAAATGTTCACCACTGCTGCACTTATTTGCTCAAAATACAGTAAAACAATACAATAGTAAAATATCTGTACAATATAAATTGTTGTTTTTAAAATATTTTACAATATAATTAACTCCTGTGATGGCAAAGCTGAATTTTCATTTTCATTACTCCAAATTTCAGTGTCTCATGATCCTTCAGAAATCGTTCTAATATTCTGATATGGTGCAGAAGAAAAATGTCTTATTATCAATGTTGAAAACAACTGTGCCGTTCAATATTTTTGCGAAAATCATGATACATTTTTTTCAGAATTTGTGGATTAATAAAAAGTCCAAAAGAACATTTCATAATAAAACAATTTATAATAAAACGTTTGTACTTAACAATGTAAGTCTTTACTGTCACTTTTGATCAATCTGATGCATTCTTGCTGAATAAAAGTATTAATTTCAAATTTTTTCTACTAAACAAACTTTTTGAATTTTTTTCACACACATACACACTGCCATTCAAAAGTTTGGGATTAGTAAGATTTTTATTGCTCATCAAAGTTCCATTTATTTAATCAAAAACACAGGAAAATAATATTATGAAATATTATGATTATTTCAATTTAAGTTTTCTATCAAATAAACTTAAAAAGAACAGCGTTTATTCAAAATAGAAATCTTTACCATCACATTTTATCCATTTAACACACCCTTGCTGGTCCGTGTACTTTTTCGTTCATTCATTATTCAATTTCGGAATGAAAGATGAAATTTAAAAAAGGGTGCAGCTTGGTTTTTTGTTTAAAAGAAAAAAAGCAGAAATGGCTGTATTTTGTTTTCCAAATGTATTGTTGTCATCAAATAATAATAATAGAAAATTGGACGCATTTCCGATCGTTTTTTAATTTGTAATATTTATTTGTACATTTATTGTATTTCATTTGACTGATCATATCTTTACCCGGAAGTAAATTACACCGTCGAGCGGGTATCAATTATTATTGTCTAGTATCACTAAAAATGCTACTAAGATCCATATTACTATCACACGAGCCAATGGCAATTAAATGCACGGATGCATAGTCAGATAATGAATGAAATACAACTGTTCACGAACAGAAGATTGTGACTCATGCTGCATACGCAATGACAATTATGCCTACTGTAAATATAGATATACAACTACGATTAGAGTTGTTTGCATAAAATGCACCGTGAACATTCACACGTTTGCCTAGCTGTGATAGTCTACAATTTATCTCCATTAATACTATTTTCTCAATTCTGCTCATATATTTTCATTTACCTTACATCAATTGCTCGATCAATATTATCATCACATATTTTACATTTGTAACTGTAGGTACCACAAACAATTTAATATAGCTAAGTTTGTGCATTTTTACAGGTAGTAAAATACTGTGTGGGCTGCTTATAAACACCAGAGAGATAATGATTCATGAAAAAGATGGTCTTTACTCATCTCACTTTTTCACAAAATAAATGCAGTAATAGAAAGTACAGAAACGCACAAAATACACTGAAATACACTGGGAATTATATGCATTTAAAAATTTGGTGGGGTTGAAGTTATCCCCCCGGATCTTCTGCATCCACTCAGCCTGTACGCATGCAGCATCAACGGGGAATGCGACGAAACTGTACAAAAATGCACACAACGATGAAGTGCTGAGTCTCCTCTTTTGAATCCTAAAAACAGTCAATGTGAAAAAATATCTCTGTGGTAATGGAACTCGGTCGCTGTTGTCTCTCGCTCTCGCTGTCAGATCACCGGAAGTTTTCACCTGAAGTAGGCTACTGGCCCATACTGATGCGCGGGTTGAATTTTTTTTTCAACCCGCGGGTCCCGCAATTATGAAATTCTATTTGAACGCATTCGTTTACTTGGACTGAAAGGTTTACAGGTTCACTGGTTTAAGGAAGTTCTGATCATAAAAATCGGCTCCTTTTTATTTGTAAGGTATTGTTTTCGTTATTATGTACTTTTTAAAATGACTTCGGTGCGGGAGACGCAGCGGGCGCACACGCATCAGGTGCAATAACCAAATACATTTCAAAGCAAGCCGGTGCCACAGTCCTGACTGCATCATTGCTGTCTTTATTGTGTGTTTTTAGCGAATATTTACATTAATTCACATATGACTGGATGTGGTTGACTGTCATGATTTTGGCTAATGCAGGAAAATGCGCATCAGAGGAGATTTAAATACGCATAGCACCAGGCCTGCAGAGCTGAATGTGCGCTCGCGCAACACAGTCTCACTCCCAAGTCGTCACATATTGACGTTTGGCCTTTGGCGTCGCATTTTGACGCACAGGGTACCCCTTCAGCGTCATTTTTGGACGTGCAGGGTCCTCACTACTTTAAATAAGAAACCCTTGGCGTCAATAAGCTGACGCGAAAGGCACTGTGAATTATATCGTCATGATTAAATGATCTATTGGGTAATAATATTGCCATTATTGCATATGTATTGGGGTGTGATTTTTCAATGCAAACAGTCACAACAGACACATTTACGAGCACGTAACCCAACCCCTGCCCCTAAAC
>NC_133375.1:28958298-29201190 GCF_049309525.1 Garra rufa | reverse complement strand
AATTCTACTCCGAACCATCCCTTTAAGTCCACGAGAAGAGGCTTGGCCGACCAAAATTTTATTAGTCACTTAATTGCAGAAAAAATCCACAAGAAGTGGCGAAGCCACGCAGTCCGTTATGGACAGATCGTTAATGGCTGGTCTATGTTGTAATACAATACATCAGGCAGGACATCCAAATGCTTACCTATTTTTCATCAAACTCAAATATAGCTAAATCATCTGAAATACTGTATGTAATTAGAAGCAACTTTACATGGCCACGCAATCTAATGTTAACACAGAAAAATATGTGCTATTTAAGTGTGTGTGCGGAGAGTGGAAGCTGAATAGTAGCGTGCTTACTGCATAACAGATGGAGGCGTCAGTGCTTGCTCTTAAAATACTCCATCATTTTGGTAGTACAGATAAGAGTAATGCATCTTTTGAATCTGTAAAGACTCTACGTTTATTTGTGTTCACTCACAATAACAACAAATCATTGCACTTTTGTAAAATAATGAAAGCAAACAGGATGCACTTTCTGCCATATCAGTCTCTGTGAACTTGAGCATGTCAAGAAAAAAAACTGTATACTTGCCTTACAGACATGAAAAATATATCTATAGAAAGCAACAAGATCTACTTTCAAATGAACCAATTCAAATGGAAAACAAATCTCTTAGAGCCGAAGACAAAGAAAACAGTAGTTTATCAATAAATTATTAAAATGTTAATGCATCTCTTTACTGTTTTTCTGCGACACATTCATAATCATTACTTCTGCCGGTGTGCTGTGGCAAGCTTTATGTTTGTGCTTGAGCGCTTATTAGGGTATGTGGGCAATCAAAGGCTCATTATTATGATTTATATGGTTTATTAATAAATGTGCTACTAATAGTCGACTAATGCTTAAAATGAACGAAAACTAGTCGACCAGAAAAATCTTTAGACGAAGGCAGCCCTGCTGTGAATGTAAACAACTGGGGAATAAATTACACATGTATTATTGCATAATATCTGTAAAATGACAACTCTTAGGCTGATGATACATGGGGCAACTTTTTTTTTTTTGAGCAAAGTAGCATGGGCACTTTCCCATTGATAATGGGTAACAAATTTCTCTCTAAATAATTTAGATCAGTCGTGGGCCCTGTATCTCACCTGGCTGCCCATTGACGGCAACATTGCTTAAAAAGTTGCCCAGTGTATCATCAGCCTCAGATATGACGACAACACACTGCTAATGCAACTCAACCAGGCACATCCTCTCATTTATTATTATGTCTTAGGCAGGAATTATTTAAATTAGGGATATTGTGACAGGTATCTTCTCGGAAGAAAACTATTACAATCAAGTCATTTGAGGAGTCCAGAAACAGCGCTTACTGATATAGAAAATAACTCCCTTTCGAGTGAACTTTGAGCTTTTTAACTTTTTGTAATGCTGACAAGTGCTGAAAGTGTAAAAATGTAGCATAATAGGACCCCTTTAATGACTTTATGGTGTTTCAACCAACTACCTTGATAAATATTTGAATAAAACTGCTTTTAGGAGACTTGTCTTCAAAAATGTACTTAATGATAGTTATTTGATTGATTGTTTACAACCTTTTGGTGCTGCTGTTGCTTTCTCTAACAAATTACGTCAGATGCTCCTGGCTTTTCCTGCTAACACGTGCTGGTATGACTGATGTATTGTGTTTTGTTGAGACTCAATGAGACTCAGTTCTCTCGCTCCCTATCTCTTTCTGTCCCTTCTTCTTTTTTCTTTCCTCTCTGCTGCAGGCGGCCAAAGAGATAAAAGATAGGTACTGTACAGATGTCCACACTTAGATCTTTGATTGAGTTCAATGCACATTGTAGATCTTCAAACACTCCTTCCCTGAAAGTTCATTCATTTTTTATCATTAACTCATTTAACCTTTTTTTAAGCAAAATTCTAGTCATTTTTGTTAGTGATATTTGGCTCATTTTCATTTTGTCTTACTCCCCAGGTGTGTGTGTGTGTGTGTGTGTGTGTGTGTGTGTGTGTGTATGCATGGAGTGATTTAGTGTGCCCTCATTGATGTTTTCCTTCATGACATCCACATTCCTGTTTTCAGTCTGTCAGCTGAGTTTTATTGTGTTTGTAGACTGACTGTAATTGTTTATTGTGGGTCTGTGTCTGCAGTGTGACTATGGCTCCAGCATTTCGTCTGTCTCTGAAAGCAAAGGCCACTGACAGTATGAATCACATGATGGTGGACTTCACTCACGAAAGAAATATGCTACAGGCCATCAAATTTCTTCCAGGTCTGTATAACCTCAATAAGGAAATGTCATAAACAGTTTAAGCAAATCCCAGTTGATAGATTTCTGCTTACTTTGCATGTAAACGGGTTTATTGGTGTCAATGTGTTGAGTGTTGATATATCAAAAGGTGTTGCAGCTTTGAGGTCAAAAACAGAAAAACACAGTACTTGCAGAATTTTACATAAATGCTGACAGATTTTCTTGTAAACTGTTCAAACTGGTTTTTGTTGTATGTGTAAACGCACTGTTTTTAACTAAACCAGAATTAATCCCTTAATGCAACATGAGGTTGAGTCATGGGACGGTATTTATGATGAAATTAAATGTAAAATTAATATAATAATTTATAAACATTATTACCTTTAACTATATTAATTTCAGAATTCTCATATATAACCATGGCAAAAAGTGACAATATTAAAAAACAAACAAACAAGTGTGTCACAAGTTGGTGTTTTCAGTGTATATAGATTTTTTTTATTCATTTATTATCTCTCTTTTGCTGTATCACATTTAAAAAGTTATAATAATATAAAATAATAAAACATATATACACTTCCAGTCAAAAGTTTTTGAACAGTGAGATTTTTTAAGTATTTTCTTCTCTCTAAGCCTGCATTTATTTTATCAAAAGTAAAGCAAAAATAGTAACATTTTTACTATTTAAAATAACTGCTTTCTATTTGAATATATTTTAAAATGTAATTTATTCCTGTGATTTCAAAGCTGAATTTTTAGTATCATTACTCCAGTCACCTGATCCTTCCTAAATCATTCTAATATTCTGATTTATTAATAAAAAATGTATTAATAAAAAATTAATATTAGTTTCAATATTTAAAACAGTTGAGTAAATATTTTTTCATAATTGTTTAATGAATAAAAAAGATCCAAAGACCAGCATTTATCTGAAATAATAAGCTTTCGTAACATTATACACTATACCATTTAAAAGCTTGGAGTCAGCATATTTTTTTCTTTGGGGAAAGAAATTTTAGAAATTAATACTTTTATTTAGCAAGGATGCTTTTTTTAATTGAACAAAAGTGATGATAAAGACATAATGTTACAAAAGATTTCTCTTTCAGATAAATGCTGTTCTTTCAAACTTTCTATTTATCAAAAAAACCTGAATAAATTCTACTCAGCTGTTTTTTACATAATAATAATAATAATAAATATTAGAATGATTTCTGAAGGATCGTGTGACTAGAGTAATGATGCTAAAAATTCAGCTTTGAGATCACAGGAATAAATTAGATTTGAAAATATATTCAAAAAGAAAACAGTTATTTAAATACTAAAAATATTTAAAAACGTTACTGTTTTTGCTGTACTTTGGATCAAATAAATGAGCACTTAAAAAAAAAAAACATTAAAAATCTTACTGTTCAAAAACGTTTGACTAGTAGTGTATGTATGTAGTTAATATTTTGAATGACAAGAATTTCAGAATTTACATATCTCGTGTTTCGGATTATTGGGACTCATGAAAGTTTTAGGCTTTGGCTAGTATCTCTGAACAAAGGTCTCCAGTATCAGGTATCTCTGTTCTTCTCACCTTTAGTGCCTGCCACACCAGAAATTCACGTGGCCGAATGCCAGGTGTTTGATAACACGGTCACAGTGGTGTGGACCTTACCTGAACCCGACTCCAAAATCGACCACTACATCCTGGAACATCGGAGAACCAATCATGACGGTCCTCCTCGGGCTCGAGAAGACAACCCCTGGATGGTGGTGGAAGGGATAAAAGAGACTGAGTACACCCTCACAGGTAAGTGCTGATGTTTGTTTTGCTTCTGATGTATTGTCGAGTAGGTTTAGATAAAGTTGTGACCATGATCTCATTTGTTGTTCAGGCCTTCGTTTTGACACGCGTTACATGACCTTTAGAGTAAAGGCATGCAATAAAGCAGTGGCAGGTGAATTCTCAGAGCCGGTTACTCTAGAAACACATGGTAAGTTTCACTTACACACACACAAACACACAGAGGGTAATGAGGCATAAAGTTTCTTCTCTGCACGGAGAAAAGAGTCTAACAAAAGTTACAAAGCACTGTCCCTACTAAACTGTCTGTTAAAGCCTGATTCAGACACCACTGCTGTAGTACATCTGCCCTTTTGAGAAATAAAATTTAGGGCTGTCAATTTAATGGTAATCCATGTTAATTAATGTTAATATAGGGAAATTAATTCTAAACAATGCTAATAATATAAGCAAGTAATAATGCCCTCATACCTATTCATTATAGTATTATTTTGTATAGTAATTGTTTATATTTAGTTTATGTGATTAGTTACATGAATCAACTTTAGTAATTGGCCATTTCATTTCAAGATAAAAATTATGGAAATACATAGGGCTGCACAGTTAATCAAAATAAGCGAAAATGCAGGATTTCCAAATTGCAAAGGCTGTTATTTGAGCGCTGTGCGGTTCAAAGTAAAGCGCAGCACTGTGTTCTTTTACAATCGATTCAGTTAAAAAATCCTGATTTATTTTGGAAATATGAAGCTGAAATGCTGTGTTGGTTGTTTGAAAATAATGTTTTTGCTCTTGCAAAATTTGTGGAAAAGGCCTGGTGTCTGCGGCAAAGTATTTTGTACCCCACTTGACAAATTTTCTCCTTTTTGTATGCGTCCATATGTTGTGCTTTGTATTCTGCCACATGGCTGTTGTATATAATCTGTCAAAGTGTCTAATAAGCCCATGAGGGCTGGGCACCAATTAAGGTGTTTGACACTCAAATAAAATATATCATCATCATCATCATTTACATGCAAGCAGCTACTTATAAAAAATAATATAGTAATAATTTTCTTTTATAGTACAACAGTACAAATACAATTCAGTATAAAACCAATTAATATTGAACTAAAATTTCAATTTTCTTTTTCATTTTATTTGATTGAATATTTTAGATTTTACAGTGAAGTAATACAAAAGTAATATTTCTTATTTAGTTTAAATTATTTTTATTTGCTTATATAGTCATATTAATATACGTAATCACACATATTTTTTTAATTGCAATCACAATTTTTATCATTTGTATTAATTGTACAATTAATTTGTTTTTTTCCTCATGCAGCCCTAGGAGGTTATTTTGGAAGTGCTTATTTTTTTTACAAGTGAAATTTTCCAAAAGTAATATTTTTTTTCTCTTATATAGTCATATTGATATATAATAACAAAACAGCAAAGCAAATGTGGACCTTTAAAAAAAAATTACAAATCACAATATTTATCAATTTTATAATTATTTTATTATTTATTTATTTATTTATTTTTAAATCATCAAGCCCTAGGAGGTTATTTTGAGAATTTATTTTGTTTAAATTATTTTTATATACTTTTATAGTCATATTCATATAAAATCACATAACAAGCACAGCAAACATGGAACTTTTTATTTTATTTTTTTTTAAATCGCAATTTCAAATTTTTTTGTATTCATTTTACAATACATTTTTTTACCTCATGCAACCCTAGGTGGTTATTTGGGAAGTGTTGAAAACATGAAAAATTATATTTTATTTGATTAAATATTTTTATTTTACAGTGAAATATTACAAAAGTAATATATCTTATTTATTTTTATTTGCTTATATAGTCATTTTGATATATATATATATATATATATATACAGGTCCTTTTAAAAAAATTAGCATATTGTGATAAAGTTCATTATTTTCTGTAATGTACTGATAAACATTAGACTTTCATATATTTTAGATTCATTACACACAACTGAAGTAGTTCAAGCCTTTTATTGCTTTAATATTGATGATTGTGGCATACAGCTCATGAAAACCCAAAATTCCTATCTCAAAAAATTTGCATATTTCATCCGACCAATAAAAGAAAAGTGTTTTTAATACAAAAAAAAGTCAACCTTCAAATAATTATGTTCAGTTATGCACTCAATACTTGGTCGGGAATCCTTTTGCAGAAATGACTGCTTCAATGCGGCGTGGCATGGAGGCAATCAGCCTGTGGCACTGCTGAGGTGTTATGGAGGCCCAGGATGCTTCGATAGCGGCCTTAAGCTCATCCAGAGTGTTGGGTCTTGCGTCTCTCAACTTTCTCTTCACAATATCCCACAGATTCTCTATGGGGTTCAGGTCAGGAGAGTTGGCAGGCCAATTGAGCACAGTAATACCATGGTCAGTAAACCATTTACCAGTGGTTTTGGCACTGTGAGCAGGTGCCAGGTCGTGCTGAAAAATGAAATCTTCATCTCTATAAAGCTTTTCAGTAGATGGAAGCATGAAGTGCTCCAAAATCTCCTGATAGCTAGCTGCATTGACCCTGCCCTTGATAAAACACAGTGGACCAACACCAGCAGCTGACATGGCACCCCAGACCATCACTGACTGTGGGTACTTGACACTGGACTTCAGGCATTTTGGCATTTCCCTCTCCCCAGTCTTCCTCCAGACTCTGGCACCTTGATTTCCGAATGACATGCAAAATTTGCTTTCATCTGAAAAAAGTACTTTGGACCACTGAGCAACAGTCCAGTGCTGCTTCTCTGTAGCCCAGGTCAGGCGCTTCTGCCGCTGTTTCTGGTTCAAAAGTGGCTTGACCTGGCGCCTGTACACGGTGGCTCTGGATGTTTCTACTCCAGACTCAGTCCACTGCTTCCGCAGGTCCCCCAAGGTCTGGAACCGGTCCTTTTCCACAATCTTCCTCAGGGTCCGGTCACCTCTTCTCGTTGTGCAGTGTTTTCTGCCACACTTTTTCCTTCCCACAGACTTCCCACTGAGGTGCCTTGATACAGCACTCAGCCTATTCGTTCAGAAATTTCTTTCTGTGTCTTACCCTCTTGCTTGAGGGTGTCAATGATGGCCTTCTGGACAGCAGTCAGGTCGGCAGTCTTACCCATGATTGTGGTTTTGAGTAATGAACCAGGCTGGGAGTTTTTAAAAGCCTCAGGAATCTTTTGCAGGTGTTTAGAGTTAATTAGTTGATTCAGATGATTAGGTTAATAGCTCGTTTAGAGAACCTTTTCATGATATGCTAATTTTTTGAGATAGGAATTTTGGGTTTTCATGAGCTGTATGCCAAAATCATCAATATTAAAACAATAAAAGGCTTGAACTACTTCAGTTGTGTGTAATGAATCTAAAATATATGAAAGTCTAATGTTTATCAGTACATTACAGAAAATAATGAACTTTATCACAATATGCTAATTTTTTGAAAAGGACCTGTATATAATCACAAAACAAGCACAGCAAACGTGAAAAAAAAAAATCTCAATCACAGTATTTATCAATTTTATAAATTTTTAACCCCATGGAGCCCTAGGTTGTTATTTTGGAAGTGTTGAAAACATGAAAAATATATTTTTCTTTTATTAAATGTTTTTTTACAGTGAAATATTCCAAAAGTAATATTTCCTATTTTGTTAAACTTATTTTAACTTCTTTATAAAGTCATATTGATATATATAATCGCAAAGCAAGTGCAGCAAATGTAGAGCTTCTTTTTTTCACGATCACAATTTTTTTTATCAAATTTTGCTTGTTTTTTTTTACCTTATGCAGCCCTAGGAGGTTATTTTGGAAATGCTAGAAACATGAACAATAACACTATTTTTCAGAAAAATAAACTTAACCTCTTACCTTTAACTCTCTCCTCTCATTTGCCTCCAGCATTCGTCTTTAAACTGGACGCAGGTTCTGCTCATCAGAACCTGAAGGTGGAGGATCTCAGTGTGGAATGGGACAGCAGCGGTGGGAAGGTTGCAGTCCAGGACATCCGTAAGGAGAAGAACAGGACCAGCTCTCCTATGCATTCTCCCGCCAGGTCAGATTCATACCTACATATCTTATCAAGTCAAGTCACATTTATTTAAATAGTGTGTTTTACAATACAGTGTCAAAGCAGCTTTACAGTAGTATATTGGAAAATAATGTGTCGATAATGCAAAAAGAGAATAGTAAACACTTTATTTCCTGGTAAAGTTAGTTCATTATTGATTCAGTGATGTCATCGTCCAGCTTAGTTCATTTCAAATAGTATCTGTGCAATCAAGTCAACAATATTGCCGGAAATGAAAGCTTATGACACTTACAAAAAGCTGTACACTGACAGGATTGTCACTAAACAGCTGTTTCCATTGCATGAATTTGTGTGATTATTGCTTTTTATATCTAGCTATAGTAGACAGAAACCAGATGGCCAGCATGGCCTATTCACACATGTTGTCACTGGCTAAAATGTTTGTATGCCAAAAGCAGTCTTTCCTGACCTTAAGCCAGAAAAACGGCCCTGCTTGTCCCATCATATAATTTGTTTTTCTCCCTCAGGTCAGCTATGATGTCCCCCAAAAGAGCCCCATCTGCTAGAGTGGGCCGAGACCGCTTTACAGCAGAGTCCTACACTGTCTTGGGTGAGTCAACACAAACATATTGCCATGAGCTACTTTGCTAACTTTGAGAATCTTTATTTAAATACTCCTCAATTTTTCTCCAATGTTCAGGAGACACCATGATCGATGCAGGGCAGCAATACTGGGAAGTACGGTTTGATAAGGAGAGTAAGGCATTTGCAGTGGGCGTTGCTTTGCGGTCTCTAGGCCGCTTTGATCAGCTAGGGAAGAGTAACGCTTCCTGGTGCATCCACCTGAACAACTGGCTTCAGCAGAGCCTCACAGCCAAGCACAATAATAAAGCCAGAACACTGGACTGCCCCATTCCCGACCGCATCGGCATTTACTGCAACTACGAAGAAGGTGAGTTAAGCTATAAATATGACAAAATGAGTAAAATAGTGCCACAGTTGCCACTTGTTAGCTATTGCAAAAGCAAAAGGATGATATCGGCTGTGTGAGAACCAGCTGGTGTCAGCAGTCACAGGTTGTATATTTCATATAGTTGTTGACAGATATATTGGCAAGGACAGTGTTTGGCTTTTTTTTTTAAATTATTGGCTTTGGCTAGGGTGACCATATTCTGAGAATCCGGTCCCCCCCCACCCGTCATCAGACAGGTACCTCAGAATAATGCCGGTGGGCAGTGGCTGAATTTAAAGTGTTGAATTAATGACGGTCAGTGAAATGAGGTAAAAAAACCCAGACATTTTATGATATTTTACAAAATCCCCCCGGACATAATTTTATAGCCGAAAGGAGGACATGTCCAGGTAAAAGAGGACGTATGGTCACCCTAGCTTTGGCTGATAAGCTTTTCTGTTTGTTAGAAATAGTTTTTTTGTTGTTGTTGTTTTTTTTGACAGCACCAGGACTTTTGTGCAAACAAATAATCACTATTTTTGACCCTGGACCACAAAACCAGTCTTAACTACCACAGGTATTTTTATAGCAATAGCCAAAAATACATTGTATGGGTCAAAATTATCGATTTTTCTTTTATGACAAAAATCATTAGTATATTAAGTAAAGAACATGTTGCATTAAGATATTTTGTAAATTTCCTACTATATATATATATATATATCAAAACTTAATTTTTCATTAGTAATATGCATTGCTTAGAAATTTTCTCAATATTTAGATATTTAGATGTCTAAATCTCAGTTTCAAAAAATCGAGCCTTATGACTGGTTTTATTGTCCAGGGTCACGTTTGTGAAAAATACTAAAATCTGATAATAGAATAAATGAATTAATTGCTCTATAAAGTATAAATGTGTTTACTTTAGTTTTTTTCCACCATCAAGTTTTTCATATTTATATATATTCACATTTTTTTTTAATTTAGTAAATAATATGTAAAATAAAAATACATTTTATTGCAACACGACCACTAATTAGTTAGTTGCTTACTTGTTTGTTTTTGTTTTGCCTTCCCCTTTTCAGGCATATTGTCTTTTTACAACTCCAGAACCAAAACTCTCCTTCATACCTTCAGAACCAAGTTCCAGCAGCCTGTTATACCAGCCTTTATGGTAAGATATAGTACAGCTCACTTTGTATTTAAGACATCGGATGCCCATTTTCCACAAGTTAGAAATGTCTTCACGAAATGTGTGTAACATACTTTGGTTAAAATTCCTTGATGGTCATGTAAAACAACACCCTTTTTACCTTGTCAAAACAGCTTTGTTTGCATTTGATGCATGGTTTTTAAATGATAATGAGCTACCCCAATACAATCAAACAATCAAAAAATGTAAAGCTAAAACAATTAAATCACACATAAATTAGGGATATTTTGAACATGCTAGTTGATTATAAGCTTTGTGGTCTTCTTTATATATAAGCAAACAGATATGTTTCATGAGTCCTTTGCGTAAGATTCTTGCATTCTCGCATTCTTGCATTCAGAAACATCTAGACAGTGCAATGGAATGGAACAGAATGCAGGTCTATTTTTAACTTCACACCATCAGAAAGATGCAAGGTCATGGCACGAGATGCTGTGAAAAAAAAATGCAAGTCACAACACGTTTGTCTGGATGTGTGTGGTTATACAGTAAGAGTGGTGCTTCAAATGCAGAGCAACTTTAACTAAATGTTACTAAAAAACAACAACAAAAACAAAACAAAAAAAGTTTGAGAAAAGTTAGAGAATTTTTTTTTTTTTTTAAAGACAAGCTTAATGGTGGTGATGTTAAAATTCTCTTTCACCCCTATAGGTGTGGAATGGGAGTTTCTCAGTGCAGACCGGCCTTCAGGTACCCAGCATTGTGTTGAGCGGTCAGAAGCGAAACAGTAATACAAGCAGCTCCAATGCCAGCCTTACTTAAATCATACTTCACTATAGAACTGCTACACATACACACAGGTTTGGGGAACACCTGGCATCCCTGACACAACATTGGCGCAAACAAAGCCTGGAGGCTCTTCCTATCATCAGTATGTCTTGCCAGCCCAGGGAGAGAGCTGCTCTAGATTGCTTTCCTCATTCCTTTTAGCTCACTGATCTGGATTCTGTGCCTTTCAGTGTCCTGAATCAAGACATGATTGGGGTATTACTCACTTTCAACATGCAAAGAGCTTTAACAGCCTTGAGTTCATGTGTACATCGCTAGGGCCAAAAGTTGTGTTATGTTTTTTAGCATTTGTTCACAGTATTTGAGCCACATTTGAACAATTATTACAATGCAACAGCAGCATGTTGGTGTTATTGTTTGAAATCTCAGACGAAACTGTATTATATTTACACGCTGAATGTCTTTAATTACACGCCTCGAATTCTGCTACAGTAGCTGCTTCCTTAAACTTTTTAAACTTACAGTTAGTATCAGAGTAGCACAATAATCATAGAAGTCAAATGCCTTTTATAGAATGTATTAATTCAGCAGTTCCAGCATCTGAGGAGGAAAGAGGCAGGTTCAAAGGGTTAGTTCACCCAAAAATGAAAATTAGCCCATGATTTACTCACCCTCAATGCATCCTAGGTGAAATGATTTTCTTCTTTCAATCAAATCCATATTAAATAAGTCATATTAAAAATTTTCCTGACTCTTCCAAGCTTTTTAATGACAGTGGGCGAGTACTTCTCTTCAACAGTCAGAAAGAATTCCAATAAAGCACATTCATCCATAATAAAAAGTGCTCCACACGGATCCAGGGGCTGAATAAAGGCCTCCTGCAGAGAATCCATGCACTTTTGTAAGAAAAATATCCATGATTTAAAACGTAATAATCACTTTTCTCTAGCTTGCACTAACTGTTATACGTGCAAGTCGTTCCAGAAGGATGACGTAGGAGTTGCACATGCGCAGCTGATCTCTTGAAAACAAATATTTGTTGACAGAAGCAAAGGAAAAAAGTTTCTCCTCTTGGCTTATATCTAAATCCTCTCACATTTTTGTTCACAAATCCTCCTTTTGTACTCTAATTTCTGACCAGTCACTTTGTATTACGGATGGATGTACTTTATTGGACTTCAAAATCTCAACAACCATTCACTGCCATTATAAAGCTAGGAAGAGCCAGGACAATTTTTAATAACTCCAATTGGATTTGACTGAAAGAAAAAGCAATATACACCTAGGATGCCTTGAGGGTGAGTCAATTATGGGCCAATTCATATTGGGGTGAACTAACCCTTTAACAAACCATTTGGTTGTGCATGGTCAATGATGTGTGTGTGTTTGTGTGTGTGTGTGTGTGCGTCCATGTTCATCTGTCAACCAGAAAGGTACTTTTCAGTGTTCTTGATGCAAATATTTACCAAACTTGACTTTTTTGTATGCCTGCTGCAATTACATATTACAGAAGACATTCTGATTTTTTGCCATATTGCTGTCCTCTGAAAGGGATAGTTCAGCCATTAATGAAAATTCTGTCATCTGTTTTACCAAAACTGTGTGACTGTTAAGGCTATACGTTCACACAGCAGCAAAATACGGTTGTCAGTCATGTATTTGAGTCTTAATACGGTTACGTTCACACACTGTGCGGTTATTTACAGGCATGACATTCGCATTTTTTCAGGACTTAAGGCCTTTTTACACCAAGAACGATAAAGATAACTATAAACAACGATAACTAAATTTGCGTCCACACCAGTGAAAGATACCTGTCTGTTTTTGTCGCATATACACGACTTCAACCAGACGTCCTCAGCATTTACGTTTCAAGAGCATCTAAACAGTGAATCTGGCGTAAACTAACGTTATATCTCTAACGTAGTCAATGTAGTGGGATAAAACAACACGTAGCCTACTATTTTCTACTGCAGCAAGACAATGTTGTCCAGACTAACGCCGAATTCCTGAGGTAATTTTAAGTTTCTCTATTTGCTGTGTAATGGATGTTTACTTCTCTACAAAGTCGCCTGCTATATTTCAAATGCGCAAGCCCTTTAAATTTGAATGAAGTCTGATAGCTATCGTTCATCAGCTGTAATAAAAAGTGAAAGTGATCCCAACGTGGTGTGAACTCTGCTATTCTTTTAAATTTGAAACAATTTTAGAACGTTCTTTATAGTTACCGTTCTTGGTGTGGAAACGCGCTGTGTGAACGAAACAGGACTAATTGTCCGTCATGTTATACAGTGCAAAAGAACCGTAAAAAAGAGCTGCCGAACAAACGCGTCTACCGTGTGCTACGTGCTTCAATTTGTGTTTTCGGTAACTTTTACATTGACGGAGAAATGAGCTGTGTGTCATCTGAAAGCTTTTTATTAGTGTTGAATTCTCCGGGAAAACCGTGGACTTGGGCTGCTTTCATACTTTTGCCGGGGGTTGTTTTTCATGTCTGCGGGTTAAAGCGTCCCCAATAACTTAAAGGTCCCATATTGTCAAAATCGAAATTTCCTGGCTTTTTTCATGATAACTGAGGTCTAGGGGCTATGTAACTACCATATGAGTTTCAAAACAGTCAATCCACAGTAAACTGCACACAGCCTGCTTAAAGTAGCTGTTCATTTTCACGAGCCGCTGTGACTTCCGTAACGATGTGACGTCCGATCTACTCAGTCGAGGAGCGTCTCGCTGCAGCCTGCGGTGGACATCCAACCCCGCCCACATCCAAGTGTGACGCCAGACGTCACGCCCATGTCCAAACACGTCACACATCCAACATATTAAATAGTATTAACACATATTAAAATAGTGATAATATTATTAGCAATGTTCACATTTGTGGACATATCTTTAGAGAATTAGATGAAAATGAAAATATGCTAAGTGTTACTTTTACAATAACAAAACTTAATTGTCCGTCTAAATCTGATCTTGTCTAAGCTATGTCAAAATCGATTATAATAAACGTGAATGTATGTCATTACACAAACAAATAGGGTAAGGTTTAAATGTTTTATTACCAATTACCATTTTCCTAACTTTAATCAACCAAAGCAAGCGTTTTACCGGCTGTTTGAATGTAATTAGTTCCATATGAAAGGTGACCTATGTTTAATTTGTATTATTTAATACAAACTGTTTTGTTTACATCCCCGATACAACATACTTCCGCCATTCTTGCACATGCGTACAACATCGGGATTCTTTTTTTTATTATGTTATTAAAGAATAATTGGACATTACAAAAATATTGAAATAGAAATCCAGATACACAAAATACAAGCTTAATCTGTATACAGTAATACAATATGTAATAATAAAAAAAAATAAAAATAAACTAATACCATAGAGAGAAAAAAATAAATAAATAAATAAATGTATAAATAAAAAGTAAATAATTCAACAAAAACTAAATTAAAACCTAGAAACAACTAAACAATAGTTCAAATTTTCTCCCTTTTCCCTTACATATACAAAAATTATATTGTGGGAGCATAACCAGAAAAAAAGTTCTCCGTGAAATGTAACAACAAATGTATTCATTTGTTTTAAAGACTTTTTAAAAACTTCTATTTCTGATAAAAATAAATTACATTTTGGTATGCATTTAGCAAATTTCTGTTTATGAATATAATATTTGCCTTGCAAAATGTAAAAGTCAACAACGTAATCATTTTACTTTTATGAGAATAAGTACAGATAACATCTTTTAAAGAAAGCATATAATTAACATTTCTTTGCAGAAATAGAAAGGTGCTAACATCAGACCAAAAACTAAGAGACAATTCACAATTATAAAACAAATGACACAAGTCTTCCTCATGTGTGTTACAGAAACTGCAGGTATTATCAATGTCCATGAATTTAGAAAGAACTACTTTACATGGATAAATTTCGTGAAGTATTTTGAAATGCACCGCTTTAAGGCTACCGATGGGGAGGGGAGTCACACGATGACGCATTGACGTGGGCGTTGTGTCTGACGACACACATGGATGTGGGCGGGGTTGGATGTCCACCGCAGGCTGCAGCGAGCCCTACTTGACTCAGTCACCGGCCCGAGCGCCAACCACCTTCCCACCCTCCTTTTGTCAAACCCAGACAACAACGCATCCATTCCATTGTTGAGCAACAACAACACGAAAACAAGTCGAGAAAACCCTGTTCAGTCTATAGATGTGGAAACTACATAATTGCACAGGCTTCAGAACAACGTGAATATAAGAGACCAGTGGCACGTCAACTTCAGCCTCTTTCACACAGCGATTCCGGTAAATACACGGATAATGTGTCCCATGATTTGTTCCGGAGTTGTTTAATTTGGTTCTTTCACAGTTGTTTTCCGGAATCTGTGCGTGCTTTACACAAAACCCATAAAGACATGTGACGTTTGGATGTGAGATGTAATGCGACACGTACGTTTCACTAAAACGAAACTAACCTGAACAATCTGTGCTGCAGCGCTGATAGTGCGGAGCTGGCTCTGCCCGATCGCCGCTTCATTCCACTTTGCATGTATTTTTTTGTCGTGAAGAGTCGCAGGGTAACGTGCATCAATCACTACAACACTGCCTTTATGGTTCTGGCTTTTGTTCACACAGCGCTCGTTCCGTAATTTTCCAGAATCAGCGCGCATTGTGAAAGGGGCTTTACTAAAGCAACAGTTATGTAGCTTACTGCATTCGGTGTTTGAAAAAGAAAAAACATTAATGATCATTCTGAAATATCCTGTTGAGTATCAGCAGGCTAGGCTCTCTCTATTGCTCTGAGCTCGCTTACAGCATACATGACCGTAGTTACCTGTGATTGGCCTGGCTGTGCGTCACTCAGAAAACAACAGGCCAATCAGAAGAGAGGCTCATGAATATTAAATCGACCTGTTTTTGACAGAGCTCCTAAAAAAGGAGCTGTAAAAATATATTGAGATGGATTTTGGCACTTATACCGCAAATATATATTCTTAAGGACATCAACAACTAAAATAAACTTCCAGAAATGTCTACAATATGGGACCTTTAATATTTAGCCCCTAGAATTCATATTTTACCAGAGGAAGCCCACCACAAACCGTGTACTCCCTGGAACTCGATTTTTACCGGGGGATCTCCTCACGAAACGTGATTGGGCTACTTTTTGGGTAGTTTTGAGTAGGCTGGTTTTGTTGTGAAAACCTGGCAACCCTGCTTAATATCCAGTCTCCACCAGAGCTGCTCCCGTCATTTTTGTATTTGTGCGTGACTCAAATATAAAAGCTGCTGACGGTTAATAAAGGTTTGATGGAGTCTTGTCAGAAAGTGATAAGAATTTCAGTTTGATGGAGGTCGCCATCGTGTCGCGATGGACTTTTATTGCACGTTCGGTTCATATAAACAGCATTCGAGACGCAATACTGTAAGCTGCTATGTGAATGGGACATTTTGAGACTCACATCTGTAAGTAAATGGGGTTGTCAGTCCCACAAACTGACAGTGTAAACGTAGCCTTTCTGTGGAACGCAAAAGACATTTTAAATAATGCTGGAGCTTTTAAACTTAATGAAAATTCTGTCATTTATTACTCACCCTTATGTCGTAAGACCTTCGTTCATCTTCAGAACTCCAACTAAGATATTTCTGAATCCAAGAGCTTTCTGACCCTGCATAGACAGCAACACAACTACCACGTTCAAGGCCCAGAAAGGTAGTAAGAACATTGTTAAAATAGTCCATGTGACATCAGTGGTTTAACCATAATTTTATGAAGCTACGAGAACACTTTTTGTGCACAAAGAAAACAAAAATAACAACCATTTGTTCTCTTCCAAGTTAATCTCCACCACCATTCACAACGTGATACTCAAAAATATCTTCATTTCCATTCCAAAGATGAACGAAGGTCTTACAGGTTTGGAACGACAGAATTTATTTAATAAAGGACATAAAAAGCTTAAAAGCTCCATTAGGTGTTTGGATTGGAAAAGAAAGTCATACAGTATTAGAATGACATTAATAAGTAATTAATGACAGGATTTTCATTGTTGGCTAGTCTAATATAATCTGCATTGCTTTTAGTTAAACACTTGAACATTTTTAACTGTCTGAAACTAAAGTCAACCTGTACAATTGTGCTATTACACTACCTGTTACATCAATAAAACATGCCAAACATACTTATTGTCTTGCACATCCACAGAAGGAAGAAAGTGTGACACAGGGTACATTGTTTTGATCACTGTATTGTTCTGAAAATATTTAGTATAAAACATGTTTTTACAGGAACAGAAAAATCTATTTGATCTGTTGTTTCTCTATTTGGCGAAAGATGACCTGCAACTTCCCCACATTGTAAAGTCTCATTATAGATCATATTATCAACAACCATTTGTGATTTTTACAGCAAAGCCAAAGATCAGAGACAGATAAAAGAGATGTAGACCAGCTATCTGACACATAGACATTCAAGACAAACATCTAAATAACCTGTGATAAATCAACAGTACATCAATTAGATAAACTACACAAACAACAGTAGTGATTTACATTCAGCAGCTACGCCATGCAACACATGATCATCTATATGTTGGTCTAATAAATGATTGTGATAACTCACACATTATAACATTTGATTCAAGGGCCTGTGTGTTGATTCAGCTGGATATCCATATATCTGCTGGTTTAGATTTAAGAAAATCTTAATACTAAGGAATTATTCCTCGTTCCACAATGAAACCATTATCATCTCACTGAGTTACATTTAATCCTTGTGTATATTTTTAAGAACCGCCCGGAGCTCATCTGTTAAGCACAAAACCACAGTGAGTTACGGATTTGTTGGAGTCAAAACAAAACATCAGAAGCAGGAAATATTGCTCGGATTTTAAAGTAAAAGCTGAAATAGTGAACTTGTTCTTACCCATGTGAACAGGTTGCCCACTCTTGGAAATATTCTTTGGCATGCTTGACAAACTGTTGCTTCGCAAATTTGTTTTAGTGAAACCAGGAGGTACCAAAGCTTTTCTTTCACCAGCTACTGTACATTAAAACAGAAGACATTAGGATGCCTTTGCTTTTCATTGAAATTGTTAATAATAAAATACAGAGATTAAAGGAGAACTCCGGTGTGATATTGACCTAAAGTGTATTGAATCATGATACCGAGTGTAAACGTACCTTGCATATCTCATCTCGTCTTGTCCACTGCTGTCCGAAATCTGGGGTCAGTTAGCCGATGCTCACAACAGCTTGTCAATGAGATCAATGGGGCATCGAAGCAGTCATGTAAATAAATCACTGTTTTACGCCATTTACGAGGCACAAAGTAGCGCCACACTTCATCGGTAGACTTCCAAGGGCCCTGACATTCAAAACGCGACATTGAAAACTCATAAAAAGCACCGGTAGTTTATTTACGAGAAGATTTATACAGACAGTAACGGCAAGAAGTTTAGCGGCCGTCGCCATCTTGAATGTAGTCACGTTAAGTCGAGTGAAGAGCAGGAAGGAACGTATCAGGTTTTCAACCTATCGGGTTGTAGTTTCCTTCGTGCTCGACATTCGACTTAACGTGACTACATTCAAGATGGCGGCAATCGCTAAACTCCTTGAAGTTACTGTCTGTATAAATCTTCTCGTAAATAAACTACCGGTGCTTTTTATGAGTTTTCAATGTCGCGTTTTAAATGTCAGGGCCCTTGGAAGTCTACCGATGAAGTGTGGCGCTACTTTGTGCCTCGTAAATGGCGTAAAACAGTGATTTATTTACATGACTGCTTCGATGCCCCATTGATCTCATTGACAAGCTGTTGTGAGCATCGGCTAACTGACCCCAGATTTCGGACAGCAGTGGACAAGACGAGATGAGATATGCAAGGTACGTTTACACTCGGTATCATGATTCAATACACTTTAGGTCAATATCACACCGGAGTTCTCCTTTAAAACAACATTAGGGAAGTGATCACAGTGCTGGGACATGTTTAGTATTTGCACCAAAGAGACATCAAACTTGCTCTGACTAAAGGTATAACGCAGTTTATCATTGCAAAATTCTCACCCAAATGATCTTTGATCACAAGATGACAGTAATACAGTTCAGACAATCTCTTAAAAACAATTCAAACTGAACTCACCTGAACTGCTCTCTAGATCTGGAGGCATTGAATTCTGATGTGGCAAATATCGCCCTGTTAAAACAAAATACCATCATCAGAATGATCTGGTAGTGAACAATATTTTGTTACAGCATTTAATAATCTTTGTCAATATTAACATCAAGGTAATAGTTGAAAGTTGAAATTTTAGTATCATTACTCCAGTCACATGATCCTTCCGAAATGATTCCAATATTCTGATTTGCTGCTCAAAAAACTATGTTGAAAACAGCTATGTAGATTTTTTCCCCCACGTTTCTTTAATAAATAGAAAGTTCAGAAGAACAGCATTTATCTGAAATATGTATAATGTTACAAAATCTTTTAAAATTTCAGATAAATGATGATCTTTGGATCTTTCTTTTCATTGAAGAATCCTAAAATTCCTCAACTGTTTTAAATATTGATCATTATAATAAAAAAATGTTTCTTCAACAGCAAATCCGCATATTAGAATGATTTCTGATGGATCATGTGACACTGAAGACTGAAGTAATGATGAATAAATTACATTTTAAATATTTCACAATATTACTGCTTTTGCTGTATTTTGGATCAAATAAATGCAGGCTTGGTGAGCAGAAGAGACTTCTTTAAAAAACAAAAATCCTACTGTTCAAAACCTTTTAAATAGTAGTGTACATTGCACAACACAAAGGCAGCTGTTAAGAACGTGGAAATGCTGGAATGGAAAATGTTTGTAATGAGTCTTTAAATAGAAATTTGAGGTGTTGGGCTATTGGTGTTACCTGGAAGACGTGGGAGGACAGGAGGTGGATGATTTGCTGCCTCATCCAACATATACTCTCCACCAGCTGGAAAACACAAGCAAATATTAGCTGAGGATAACCATCATGCATTAGAAACACACATTTACAACTATTAATCAAAGTAAATCAACTGCAAACCCCTCAATTCACAGCAATCACCTGAGACATTGAGGTAGGTTCTTTCATGCGAGTTTGGTTCTGAACCGGATCTGTGATTCCTCGGGACTGAACATGCAAATCGAAAGAGTCACATTACATTGCATGCCTTCTAAAGCTGTCAGTTTAAATTAAACACCCATTAAACCCAATGCACGTTTAAAAGAATAGATGCGTTCATTAACAGTATGTATTTGTGCATAAAGATGATTTAAAGATGTATTACCTGGTTTTGGAGGTGGTGCTGGTGAAGTAGTCGAAAGGACTTTGGGGCATTGCACAATTGTCTCACCACTGTCATTATCAGACTCAGCAAATGCTGAAAAAGGACAAAAACAGGACTAGTATAAATCAGGCCTATATGACGTTGCCAGTTATTTCTCTTAAGACTGCTTTGCTTGCATTGAAATGAAAGTCATTTAAAAAAGCTAGGTAAGTTCATTAACAAAATGAATTTGTGCTTAAAGATGATTTCCAGATGTATTACCTGGTTTTGGGGGTGTCACTGGTGGGCTGGGTTTGGCACACTGCACACTTCTCTCACCGTTCTCCTTATCGGTATCAGTAAATGCTGAAAGCGAGAAAAAAAGAATAGTACCTAACTTTTTCTTTAATGCGAAATAAGCCCATGGGTGAGACTTCCGGTTCATTAGCCACTATAGGGAAATAATGAGAAGAAAAACAATGTGCAATAAATGGTAAAACTGTTTGCACTATAAAACAGTGTGCTCATAATTAAAATATTATGGTAATATACCAATTTGCAATATTAAGCAGCAAAATAGCTTAAAATAGCTGAATGCGGATGAAACCGGAAGCCATACCCATAAAATGTACAAATTTATCCACTCTTGCGGTAAGAAAATGTGAATAAATCAGGCCTATTAATCTGACCCACACAAGGTTGCCAGATATTTCTTTTAGACTGCTTTGCTGTAAAACTCCAATGTCTGCCCTACTGGAGAATGTACGTCTCTACTGTCTAACATTCAACTGTAAAATCAACATTAACAAACAATGCCAGCATTCATGAAAGTCAGAAAAAGAGAACCAAAACCACCAGTTTCATCTAGTATGGAATGACAAGTATTATTACAGGCTACTGAACAAACTAGTTCTCAACCAGTGTTTATGCAAATTATAATCATACTGAAAAAGCACCGTTTTAGCTCTAGCAAGTTTGCAAGCACTTTTTGAATTTATTTCACAATTGTTTTTGTCTCAAATTTATTCTGAATTAAAGCTTGAAACATCATTTAATGGAGTGAAGGAATCTGTTTAATTTAAACATGGCTAAAAAATGTTAGTTTATTAATTTAGTAAGCAAACATTTAAAAAAAAATAATTCTTGGAAAAAAATGTTTTGTGCAATGTATTTTTGTATGTTCACACAGCAAAGAAAAAAATGCCATGTCTACATTAATTAATTTTAAGCAATGCTGTCAAAATTAGCGTTGAGGCAGGCGATTAATTTGTCCAGTTTAACGGTGTTAAAAATATTTAATGGGGTTGGCCACCCCTATCAAACTGCTGCTTCTGTCTCTTTTTTTCCTTGACAAGAAGTGCATTTTTTTAAACTGCAGAATGTCTTTACGACCACATCAAACTGGAGACTTTTCAGACCTGCCGGGCACTAGTCAAATGAGCATTGGAAAGGTAGAGGTGACAAGGAAGCTTCAGCAGAACATCAATGAACTGCGGTCAGGTGAGATGTTGTCAGGCCATATGACGGTAAAAACTAATTTTCCTGTCAGTCGTTATACTGCACTCAAAGCACACATGCTTCAATTGCACGCACAAATGAGGCGGCGCGCGTTTAAGCCCGTGTCATTTTCTACTAAAGCATGAATAAAGCTACGAGCATGCATGTCAGATCCGCGACACATTCAGCAGCGGCAGCTCTTAAAGTAATAGCAGCCAAATAAGCTAATAACCCAGCTGTTATGATGTCTAATTATCAAAGAACAAAGAAAAAAAGGGGAAATCAATAACATTTGTAGCTTTAAGGATTCGTCTGTTTTTAATTTAGTATTTAGTGTTTGATCACTTTATTCAATTTCTGTGTATTTCCTACTTGCTGAAGGGCACAAGTAAATAATGGGTTTATGTGAAGATTGTTTTAAGTTCACTTGAATTAGTACTTGTTATTTTTTAAAGTCTATTAAATGTTAGTGATAGTGATAGTTGTTCATGAGTCCCTTGTTTGTTCTGAACAGTTAACTGCTAACTGTTCTTCAGAAAAATCCTTCAGGTTCCAAAAAAAATCTTTGGTTTTCCAGCATTTTTGTGTATTTGAACCCTTTCCAACAATGACTGTTTGATTTTGAGATCAGTCTTTTCACACTGAGGACAACTGAGGGACTCATATGCAACTATTACAGAAGGTTCAAACGCTCACTGATGCTCCAGAAGGAAAAACAATGCATTAAGCCTAAAATTCTTCTAAAATTTTGCCTAAATGTCATATTTTTTTCATTTAGCACTGCTCTTCAGAAGCTACAGAAGAGAGTTATAAAATTCCCAGAAGACAAAATAAGTTAAATTTACCCTGATCTTCAAATGTATATGGTTTCTATACCAATTTAATGATTGAATGTGAAATTATTGCAATAAAAGTATATTTAAAATTTAAAATCGTGATTAATTTCAGAAACATTGTGAGATTAATTGTGTGATTGAATCACTACTTAAGTGATACAGCACTCATTTTAAGTAAAAGTGAGAGCAATAGTGGAATCGTTCATCTCAGCATGCCAACAATTGTAGTGGTTTCTACAAATTTCTGCGACGGAGTGACCTTATTTTGTAGCCTACATGTCATTCATCATTGTAAACATTTTCCATATGCATTATTCATACTGGCAAGTATCTCAGTCTGGTTGACAAACAAGTTTTTTCCTAATTACGTTTGGAAAAACACTACTAAAATGGTCTCTTACTGATACTTTTCGCATAGAAGTCCTCCATCACAAGAGGTTCCAAAACCCCATTGGTCTTCTCCAGCAGGCAGTTAACCACATCATGCAGGGTCTTACAGGTGATCTGTGTGTTTATGAACATGGTGTGAACACACTCACATTGTCCGATACATCAATGCACATACCAGAGTAAAAGATTTGATTGTGGCGATAAGCTAAAAGTGTGTGTTTGCTCACTGGAAAAGCATTTACCACTAAATACACAAAAGCAAACATACCCTGTAATATGCAAAAACTGCAGTTCTAGGGTGTGGTTTAAGATAAAGTGAAGATATAGAGCTGCTCAAAACAAATTATCACAGGTATCTAAAATCATGTGGTAAGTTCCAAGAAATGTTTAATGTATAACACATCGGTTGTACTGATCCACTGCATCTGATTCCCAACACTGACCCATAAAACTTTTTCTTATCAGAACTTCCTCTTCGCTTTCAGAGCAATAACATATTAAGACTCTGTACAAAGTGTATTTGGCAAGAGCTTGGAGTTCACACAAAATTACAAGTTTGTGGACTGACAGTTTTCCAGACTCAAGGTCTTATCGTGCATACTGTGAATGTAATCTATTATTTATATGAGGCTTGTAACCTAAAGTAATAAAAGAACATAAGCTATGACTTACAGGAGTCTCGAGGGCAATGTCGAATCCTCCTTCTTTCCTCCGAGACACACGATAATGTCTGTATACTGGTCTTTAGGGCACAAGATAGATTCATTCTTAACTAATACAGGTATATTCAGTTTTATTAAAGCAGAACTTCCCTGACCATTGTGTCACATGCTTTATTAAATGGATCAAGGTCTAAGGTTCAAGATTGTTCTACGAGCAATTCAGATGACCAAGTTAAATTTAAATGAAGTTGTCCAAGTCATCCAGCAATGTATGATAATGCATTCGCAAGCTGTTTTACCCGTTAACATCTTGCCGCGTAGTGAGCGCGAAAGACGTCCCATCACGACCCGGCCGCAGTAGAAGGTTTCCCCGATCAGCGTTCCTTTCCAGTAAGTATTCAGCTTCGACACGAGTGACATTATGATAACACCTGCACAAAGCATTATTGCATTATTATATAACTGCACAAAGCATCATTGTATTATTATGATTACACAACAGCCATGGTTATTTTAGTTCATATGTTTCACTTTGTTCACATAGTGCTGGGCGTTTTGTAGGATTCTGGCAGTTTTTTCCCTGACTTTGTCTTCACATGAATCGGGATGCATGAAACAGTTGCAGAAACACTGCATTTTAATCATGATTCAAGCAAACATGCTCCAGCATGAGCAGCTTTTGATGTAAATTAGATTGTATAATTTCAAAATTAAGCAAAAACAAAATGGTCTGACCTTAGCTTTGTGAAATTCTGCCACATAAAACGAAAAACAAAAACGCAAACGGGCTGAATGAGATGCAAATTCACTCTCTGACAGCAGGTGGCACTTATGGAACAGCAACAATACAGCGTTTCCTTATTTACTGCTATAAACAAAGCAACACTGCGCTTTCAAATACTACTTTAATATGCATTATACGGAGGTACAATTAAAATAAAATACTATCTACACTTTTTTCAAGACAGATCGCCCTCAGAGATATATTAATTTATACAATAGTTCTTTCTGGTCTTCAAATCTGATTGGCTGATAAGAATGTGATATTACAGCAATATCAAAACTCCAACATCTGTTTCACAGTTTGTAATCATATCACTCCACTTTTTAGAGAGAGTGTCATGGCGGACCCCAAATCCAGTATCATTTTAAAAATATTACTGTTTTTGTGTCACGGAATGTAGTTGTAAGAGGTTTTCAGGCGAGAATGTACTTGTTTATAGTTCAAATATGCAGTTTGTTAATAAAGATAACATCTTTTTAAAAATTAGCTTCAACGTTTTTGGACAACGGCTCCAGATGGTCAGTGGGCGTTCAGCGCTCGTGAATCCTCCCGAGAGCGGTCTTAAAGGAGAACTCCGGTGTGATTTTGACCTAAAGTGTATTGAATCATGATACCGAGTGTGAACGTACCTTGCATATCTCATCTCGGTTTGTGTCCAGCAGTCCGAAATCTGGGGTCAGTTAGCCGATGCTCACAACAGGTTGTCAATGAGAGTCAATAGGGCATCGAAGTAGCGATGTAAATAAATCACTGTTTTACGCCATTTACGAGGCACAAAGTAGCTCCACACTTCATGGGTAGACTTCCAAGGGCCCTGACATTTAAAACGAGACATTGAGAACTCAGAAAAAGCACCGGTAGTTTATTTACAAGAAGATTTATACAGACATTACCTGGAAGAGAAAATCCGGTCGCTGCCATCTTGAACTTAGTCACGATAAGTCGAGTGTCGAGCACCAAGGAATTTATCAGGTTATCAACTTATCAGATTGTAGTTTCCTTCGTGCTCGACACTCGACTTATCGTGACTAAATTTAAGATGGCGGCGACCGGTCTGTTCCTGGTGGAAAATGTCTGTATAAATCTACTTGTAAATAAACTACCGGTGCTTTTTCTGAGTTCTCAATGTTTCGTTTTAAATGTCAGGGCCCTTGGAAGTCTACCAATGAAGTGTGGAGCTACTTTGTGCCTCGTAAATGGCGTAAAACAGTGATTTATTTACATGGCTTCTCCGATGCCCGATTCACTCTCATTGACAACCTGTTGTGAGCATCGGCTAACTGACCCCAGATTTCGGACTGCTGGACACAAACCGAGATGAGATATGCAAGGTACGTTCACACTCGGTATCACGATTCAATACACTTTAGGTCAATATCACACCGGAGTTCTCCTTTAACACAGCCAGATCTTCTGGAATTTACAGCTGGCTCTATAGTGGTTAAATATGAGTTGTAATTTGTTTTGGAGAATTTGTCTTAGGTCCCATTAATCTATTATTTGTTCCAGAGAAGACAGTTTTGGCGTCAGCGTAATTCAAACTGGTTTACTGTTTGAACTGGTATATAACCCAGCACTATGTTCACATGAACAACAGATATTGCTAGTAATGACAGTCTTTTACATTCATTTAAAGGGTTACTCCACCCCAAAATGAAAATTTTCTCATTAATCACTTACCCTCATGTCGTTCCAAACGTGTAAAAGCTTCGTTCATCTTCGGAACACAATTTAAGATATTTTGGATGAGGGAGGTTTGTAACTGTCTCATTGACTGCCACGTAAATAACACTGTCCGCAATCATCATTCATCCAGAATATCTTTGTGTTCCGAAGACGAATGAAGCTTTTATAGGTTTAAAAAGACATGGAAGTAAGTGATTATGTAAATGTTATGACTGACAAAACAATACATTATTAAAGGTAAGTGTGGAATTTCTGTATCACAGTCAAAAATAGTTTTCCCAGTAGCATAAGAAGTTTGTTGACTTTTCGTATTAAGCTGGAAGAGGGTATTTAAACATCAAAAATATTACACACATCACCTTTAACCTTTGATGTTTTGTTGTCATTTTCAAAGCAAGTGTTTTTTACTTACGCAGGCATGTCTGACTGTACAGTAACATAATGACTCTCAGGAGCCGATGATGGTGATGAAGATGAAAGAAGCCGCTGCCTTATTTTCTCTTTCTCTATTATTTCCTTCATCAAGTGAATCTGGCCAGGCAGCAGGTTCAGAGAACATGGCACAGATAACTGAAGGACAGAAACAGTGAGAATTATTATATAATTTGGGTATGACAGGACTGTTTCTCATACATGCTGACAAAACAATAAGTCATATAGAGGTGCTGACAATTTATCATATTTATTTATATAAAACAAAATTCTGGTATAGTGAACATTAGCCTTAGAGATCAAGAAGGACGAGTATCAGAAATCACAGCATAATTGCCTCTATACATGAATAAAGGTTGGTCAATGTGCCTTGCTTAACAAACACTGATAAAATTCTTTAGCATTATCTGATAACTACTTCAATAGCTGAAGTGTAAATGCATATTAGGACATATCCTTCAAATATTGTACCTTCATATTTTTGACGTCTTTATTCTTTCACTTTGGCAAAATGGGTTTACTTGGCAATAAGACCTCCATAAAAGTCTAAATATATCAATAATGTTCAAAGTTCTAAATCTTCATGAAAAAATAGGGGAAAATTTCCCATTTTCAAATGATTTTTGTTTTCCATTTATAACCAATTTTAGACTCCATTAAATATGTTTTTCAAAATCTCAACTAACTTTAGAAATAGAGAGCAAGTATCCTTTCCAGAGTTCTCGGGTCTCAAGGTTGGGGGCCTGAGAAAACAGAGGGAAAATGCATTATGGGTACCTGTGTATTATTAGATTTACAGTTTTTTTTTCAATCGCTAACAAGCGCTTACCCATACTTCAGATACTTTTTCTAAACTCTTAACACAGATTCACACCTACAAAACACAATTGGCCAAATGGATAATTTTCTTCTCAAAAATACATTTTGTTAAATATATACTAACTCTTCATTTCAAAACAGAACACATCTTACTCTGCACACACTAACTTTACCAAAACACTGGAAATCTGACTCAAAATGAAATTATTCTGTCAAAGAATAACACTTGTTTTCACTTCACAAAGTACATGCAGTCAATCTAAGTACACCAGGTTTCAAAATACTGGCTATTGTTGACATTACAAAAACTGCATAGACTTTTATGTTTCAGTTTTACAGGTATTTGCATGCAAAACATGCAATCCATCGTTTTGACACTAAATTTCTTGGTTGGGAACTGTATGTCCACATGTACATGTAATGTTCACATTCAAAAGCATTCAAGTAAAAAGCAAATAAGTTTTTTTTTCCTTTACTGTTTACTACAGGAGATACAGTAGAAACACGGTATGATAGAACAGAAAAAGCTTTACAATATTGCTTACAGTGAGCAAAATATCCATGAAACAGAGCATTCTGAACAAAAAAACAACAGCAAAAAACCCAGATAAAAAAAGAGAGGGGGGGGGGGGTGTCTAAAAAAAAAAAAGCACAAATTACTGTATCTAATCTCTGCGAACTTCAGGGTTAGGCCACATGATTCCAAAAACATTACTCCTCAAAGTCCTCCTTTTACTGTAAGTGTAAATGTAATAGAAAAAATAACCCCTGCTACTGAGTCTAAGCCAGACCGCAATCAGCTGTGGTTGGCCCAATTTACCCAACATAAATCAGCTGTGTGTCAATTATTCAATTGTTTGTTTATTATCAGCTGAGATATATTTTTGATATTGATATTGTTTTTGAACTGATATCTTTGCAGAAGCAGAGGTTTTTATACTGTATCTAAGGTTTGGAATATTGTTTTTGCTATTGTGGGATGTTGTGTGTTAACATTCGTAAATACTACAAAAACAATCCATAATTTTGTTCGGCGGTATAGCATGTCTGTTAAGAAAATGTAAGCATTGTGGAAATGTGTCCACTGACTGCATATTGGGTGAAAACTGAAAACGACATGAAATGTGTGAATGGTATGGCCACAAAAGACCGATGCTGTGCTAATTGTGTTTAGAGTTTTGAAAATGTGACAACTAATCGGACAAACGCTTGTTAGCGACTGAAAAAACTGTAAATAACTCAAAAACAAGTGCAAGTGTATAGCAGTAATATAAAAGTTAAGATTCTTTTTGTTAGTTTTACATAAAAGGATAGAGATAGGAGGCGGCCTACAGTCATCTTGACGTCTTCATTTTTCATGTGCAGAGTGAAACTCGCAGCGTCCAGGTTTCGGTCACGACAGCAGTCATCCGTCACATTGATGAGATCGGAGAGCTCCAACTTCTCTACATACTATATTCACAAGCATAAGCAAACAGTTGATGCACAAATAAACGGTTCTACTGTATATGCAGACAAACATGCACTACCAGTCAAAGGTTTTTGAACAGTAAGATTTTTTTTTTTTTTAAAGACGTCTCTTCTGTTGACCAAGCCTGCATTTATTTGATCCAAAGTACAGCTAAAACAGTAAAACTCTGAAATATTTGTATCATTTAAAACAGCTGCTTTCTATTTGAATATATTTTAAAATATAATTTATTGTTGTGATTTCAAAGCTGAATTTTTAGCATCATTATTCCAGACACATAATCCTTCAGAAACCATTCTAATATTCAGATTTGCTGCTCAAAAAAAAAATTATGTTGAAAACAGCTAGATTTTTTTCATTTTTCTTTGATGAATAGATAGATCAAAAGAACAACATTTATCTAAATAGAAAATGTAACGTTATAAATGTCTTTATGATCACATCCTTGCTGAATACAAGTATTAATTTCCTTCTCCCATATATTAAATAATAAAAATATTTCAAAATGGTACAGTTTTTGCTGTACTTTTGATCAAATATATGCAGGCTTGGTCAGCAGAAGAGACTTCTTCTTTGAATGCATTATTGCAAATGTACATGTTAGGAAATGCCCACACACATTGCTACATAGTAAAACTAAATTGAAAAGGCAGCTTGTAAAAATCACTTACAACACTGTCTTTGTTGTTATTGTAGAAAAACAGTGAATTGCCACATAAACTGGTCCATAGTTTACGGCCCATCTGTGGAAAAAAAAAGAGAAAAGAAATATTTACTGAGAAGTAATACATTTTCTGAATAATATTTAAAATAAATAATGACTAAAAAAAGAACAAACATTTATTCATTTTGCATTATTACATTTCTATGTATTTCCAGGTTTAAATTCGATTTTTAATCCCAGATTGTGTTTTCACAAACTGCGTATTTTGTCATTATTGACGATGGTTGAGTTCATTCATGAAATACATACATGTGGAAAGACTGAACCAGTTTTTAAGAATTAAAAGAATGAAGGAAACAATGAAAAATTCTTTTCTTCATAATAAATGCTTCAGAAACACAACTTGACCTAGAGACATGACTAGTTTATAGTCATTTTAAACAGTTGGCATAAAATTAGATTGTTATAAGACTAAAACGAGTTATAATCCTAAACTTTTAGGAATGTGTATCGACAAAGTGCAAATTGTGATGCAAAATATTTACCCTGTGCTGACCTGCAATAAATAATAATGAAACAAACAAAAGATAAAAAAAAAATGTCACAAATGACCTCTACCAGCTGGATGTAAGCTAAGAAATCCGTCTTTACTAAAACCATCGTCATTAAATGCAAATCTTTAATCAGTAGTGTTAGATCTGCACGCAAGTATGCCACCAGACCAGTTTTTTTGTTGACATTTCCACTTTTGTAGGAAAGGTTTTTCCATATTGCGACAGACACTTACGTAACAAAACGTAACACTGTTTGCTTTCTTCAGGACCACTGGTCACATCTTTACATTTGGTGTAATTACTATTTACTCACATTGAAATGTAAAGCATTTCATAAAACATGCTGTGTCCATAAATACTGCTAAAAAATGCACATAATCCTGCTACATTGGTCAGGGTTAGTATGGTTGGCTTGAAAAATCAAATATTAGGTGCTATTTTTCCACTAAATTGCAATAAAAATTCATATATACAAGTAAAACTTAAGATATAACTAACATGTAAGTGGATTTAAGGCATACGTAAATTTTGATATAGAGGAAGTTAAAACCACAAAATATGATATGTTTAAGATTAACCATGAAAGAATTTAGAAAACTGTTAGAAAGTGCCATTTAGAAAGGGGTGGTACTACAGATATACTGGGATAAACCAGATTAAAAATTTACAGTAACACTAGTAACGTATGACATCGTAAAAGATAATAAAGCATGGTTATGCTATGATAGTTCACATTGCTGAACTCTAAGTGAAGCACAGTAAACAGTAAGCTTTTTTATTTAGTACAGACCTGAATAAGATATTTCACCTAAAAAAATGTTTACATATAGTCCACAAGAGAAAATAAGAGTTGAATATATAAAAATGAACCCATTCAAAAGTTTACATCCCCTTGATTCTTGTTGAGTGTTGTTACCTGAATGATCCACAGCTGTTTTTTTGTTTAGTGATCGTTGTTCATGAGTTCCTTGTTTGTCCTGAACAGTTAAACTGCCTGCTGTTCTTTAAAAACAATCTTTCAGGTCCCACAAACTGTTTAGTTTTTCAGCATTTTTGTGTATATTTGAACGCTTTCCAACAATGACTGTATGATTTTGAGATTCATCTTTTCACACTGAGGACAACTGAAGTACTCATATGCAACTATTACAGAAGGTTCAAACACTGATGCTACAGAAGGAAACGTAATGCATTAAGAGGAACTTTTAAACTGTTTTCATTTGAAGATCAGGGTAAACGTAACTTGTTTTGTCTTTTGTGGATGTACGATACTTAGGCAAAATAAGAAAAATGTACACATTCACATTCCGTTCAAAAGTTTACACCCCTGGCTCTTAATGCATTGTGTTTCCCTCTGAAGCATCAATGAGCATTTGAACCTACTGTAATAGTTGCATAAGAGTCCCTCAGTTGTCCTCAGTGTGAAAAGATGGATCTTAAAATCATACAGTCATTGCTGGAAAGGGTTCAAATTCACAAAAATGCTGAAAAACCAAAGAATCTGTAGGACCTAAAGGACTTTTCTGAAGAACAGCAGGCAGTTCAGGTTCATGACAAACAAGGAACTCATCAACAACTATCATTAAACCAAAAAAAAAAAAAAAAAACACAGCTGTGGATCATTCAAGTAACAAGACAGTATTAAGAATCAAGTGCATGTAAACTTTATAAATTCAACTATCTTTTGGACTGTATGTAAATGTCTTATCAGAAATATTCAGGTCAGTACTAAATAAAAAATAACATGCATTTTATATTATCCCTCTTATTTTGGTAAAATAATTAACATTTTGCAGATTCTGCAAGGTGTATGTAAACGTTTGCCTTCAACTGTATATGCCTCTTTCTTTTTATGCAAAACAGAGACTTGAAAAATGTTCATTTAAAGTGGTAACATCTATTGAACCGCCTAAAAATACGAATGAATACATTTGACTAAATGGGTTACACGAATTGATTGAACCGTTAAGCGTCCGGTGAAGTATCGCTTTTTAAGGGAAAAAAAAGTTACACCTTTTGCACAATATAACCCCAACTATTTAAACTACACAAATAATAAAGATACAGCAACGTGTAGGAGGAAAATCTCGTGACAGTATCTTTAACCCCAAGCATCCAAGCTATAAAAACACACTGACTTACTTTGTCCTTGATTGATTTCTTTTCCAGAAATCCTTCGTAATAGCATGATGGCAGCTGAGATCTCACACGTCTATAGCGATTTGCTGCTGCCATAAGTTAACACTTCCAAACTTCTTAGAAAACAGTGCGAGTATTTGAAAGAAAAGGCTTTAATGTCCACCTGCGCGTTCAATGCGTTATTAAACTTTCAAATACATATCAGAGCTCACGTGCTAACGCTTCATAAGAAGTTAGTGACGAACAGAAAGCTTGTGGACCACAAGTAACACACCCGTCGTCAAATGCCTATTTGAAGCGGTCTACGTGTGTCATCCTAGTCCCCCACCCCCTTTACCTGTACACAGGTGAGTCAGGTCAGGTGAGCTCGAGGGTTGCCGGGAGGCACGAAAGTCCCGCCTATTTAGAAGAAGCGTGAAGCTGGCTGCAGACAAATAACCACCCCCGTAGGCACGTACACGAAAGCATACAGGAAAATACCCGGTTTAAAGTAACGCCAATTTCCAAAACGCTTCCGGTAAATGAACGCTTTGATAACAACTTTACGGAAGGCTTATTCACTAAGTAGATGACATGTAACCAGCAATTTAGGGTTATCCCAAAATTTCTCATACATAGTTACACTACTTTTCCTGGAGGGGAAAGTGGGGTAAGATGACCCTTTTTCCCTTAAGATAGGAGATCTTATCTTAAGATCATTTTAAATGATCAAAATATATCTATTACAAAGGGCTCTAAATATATGGCTTCTTAAAAAGTGTTTCAGTGGCTCAATTTGCCCCAGGTTGGGATAAGTTGACCAACGTAAAATTTTAAAAAGATAATTTTCCTGTTTTAAAAACTAACTTAATAATTACATTTCATTTTACAAATTATATTTCTTTTCATTAAGCTTTAACATAAAAACAACCAAATTAAATTTAAGTTGCAATTCTGAAATAACAGCAAAGTTGAAATCTTCCCAAAAACAGACTAAACTGAGTTGAGTAAAGTAAAAAAATAAAAAACTGAATTAGAATGAAGAATGAATGTCACTAATACTTCTAAACATTTTAGTCAAAAGATTCTAGGCATGGTAGCTCTTCAGTGTCGAACAAACCATTAGGGACTATAGATGGAAAGATACTGTATATGAGATTATAATGTGATGAAAAGCATACTCTGGTTTTTATCAGAGAAGGATTGGGTACACTTGTACACTGACCCTATCAAATAAAATAATATGTATATACACTACCAGTCAAAAGCTTTTGAACAATAAGATTTTTATTGTTTTTTAAAGAAGACTGCATCAAATTTTGAAATATTTTCACTATTTGAAATAACTTTTCTATTTGAATATATTTTAAAATCTAATTTATTTTAGCACCATTACTTCAGTTACATGATCCTTCAGAAATCATTGTAATATTCTGATTTGCTGCTCAAAAAACATTTATTGTTATTATTATGTTGAAAACAGCTGAGTAGAATTTTTTCAGGCTTCTTTGATTGATAGAAAGTTCAGAAGAACAGCATTTATCTGAAATAGAAATCGTTTGTAACACTATAAATGTCTTTATCATCACTTTTGATCAATTTAAAGCATCCTTGCTAAATAAATGTATTCATACCTTTCTAAAAAACTCCATACTTTTGAATGGTATAGTCCAGGGTTCCTCAAATCTTACCCTGGAGGTCCAATGCGCTGCAGAGTTTAGCTCCAACCCTGATGAAACTCACCTACCTGTGATTCTCTAATGATCCTGAAGACCTTGATTAGCATTCTCAGGTGTGTTTGATTAGGGTTAGAGCTAAACTCTGCAGTGCATTGGACCTCCAGGGTAAGATTTGAGGATCCCTGGTATAGTCAGTGTATAATGTTACAAAAGCTTTTTATTTCAGATAAATGCTAATCTTTGGATCTTTCTATTCATCAAAGAGATCTGAAAAAAGGATTTCAAAGTATCTACTTAACTGTTTTAAACATTGATAATAATAATATTAATAATAATAATAATAATAAAATGTTTGTTGAACAGCAAATCAGCAAATTAGAATGATTTCTGAAGGATCATGTGACAGACTGGAGTAATGATGCTGAAAGTGTAGCTTTTGACAGGAATAAATTACATTTTAAAATATATTCAAATAGAAAACATAGTAAACAGTAAAAATATTTCACAATATTACTGCTTTTGCTGTATTTTGGATAAAATAAATGCAGGCTTGGTGAGCAGAAGAGACGGCTTTAAAAGATATTAAAAATCTTACCGTTCAAAAGACTTTTGACTTGTAGTATAGTCACTATATCTAATTCCCAACTAATTCCATTTAAAGGAATTATTCACTTTATTTATAAAATAGTAATAACACAAATATATTTATATAATAGTAATGTATATTGCGTGTGTGTAAAGCAGTGACATAGGCTATATTAACCCATATAATTGGTTACAACTGGCTCTTCACGTTCTTTAGATTGTTTTGTCCTTTATTTATATAATGAACACAACAATTATGACATCTAAAATAATACGCTAAACATTTTCTCTTATAGAAATCATAAAAATGACAGAAGTAGGGTAAATCATTATACTGTAATGTTTGTAGATTATGTACCATTAGGTTCACAAAGAGGTTGCTCTGTAAAAACCCGATTCATGTTATTAAGGGGTTGATTATATTGTTTAAAATAAATATAGTATGTTCTATCTGAGGCAGTTTGAGATTTGAATAAAGATAAAGCATATTTAATAAAAATTTTTTTATCTTGAACATTTCAGGTTTGGACTGATGCCATGGTGACTTTGCTTTCGTGTTGATCATTTTCAAATGTGTTTACAAAGTTCTTTGGCGACATCTGGCGATCAGAATTAAACACTGCGTTCAATTCATTACCGTAAATCCTATATCATTTACGCATATTCCCCAAACAAGCCATCTGTCCACTGCTGGGTCCCAGTCGACTGCTCATTTGACCGTGATCCAGGGCCATTAGTAACTGTATCTAAACTGATAAAAACACAAAAACGGCCAACAATGGCTGCCAGCTTGCTTGTGATGTTTCCGCGAATATGTCTTCCGCTGTAACTGCAATGCAAAACACATCCATCCCCCCCGTGCTGGAGACATCACCACCACAAACACCGCTAATTTATAAAGGGGAGTAAATGACAAGGACGGGTAGGAGGGAGAAAGGGGAGGGGAATTGACATTAAAGAAACACTACACAAGGAAACTACACTGCAGACACACACACGCCTTCATTTTATGTTTTTGAATAACAGCCTGGTGGCGAGTGTCCGCACAGAAGTGTTACAAATAACACCGCCGAACTGAAGTGGCGGAAAGAAAGACAACACATCAGTCTGTGGAGCAGTTTCAGGTCAAAGCGTTTTCCGACGATTATCGCGAAATGGGTGAGAATTAAAAATAGTGATTTTTTTTTAATAAGCGGGTGAAATTAATAATTACTAGGCCGCGGGGTTTGCGGAAAGAAGCGAGAACAAAACACGCGAAGGACGAAGCGTTTCTCGACACATTATCAGAACCGTTTTGTTTTAATTTCCGAAAAAAAGCTTATCAGATGGAGATGGCAGCGGACGCTCTCTGATTCCCTGATGTGCGCTTCGCTGTTTACCATTTTTGTCCCAAAATAAAAGACATATTTTCCCACGTGCGAGTCTAGAGTCCTAAGCAAAGACTTTTTTTTCACAGGACATTATAATTTTACGATGTTCAAGTTTGTGAGATTGCATATGAAAACTGTTTTAACTTGATCTAAGGATCTAAAACTGTCATTTCTAAGTCAGATGTTACCAAAATTCAATTTTGCATTCAACCAATGTGTTTTCTTTTAACTCCTTGCATAAAAGAATAGATATCTATTCGCTTTGCTAGGGTTTAGATATGACTTCACCTCATTAATATTAAAATTGCTTTATAAATATGCACTCTTGCCTGTATTAATTCAGTGTTTCTGTCTGTTCATTGTCTTCAGGCTCAGAGCCACCCTCATCTCCTCAGGTGGTCGAGGAAGGAGCGGATGAAGAGGATGAGGAGTTGAGCGGGGCCGAAGATGCAGACCTTAGGGCCTCCTCTGGGAGGGGTTCCCTTCTGACCAGGAGAGGCATCACACTGAGAGTCCTCCTAAAAGACGGTCTTGTGGAGCCTGGAGATGGCATTTTGTCCATACACTACCTGGTACTGTCCAGAAATTACATCATTAGGGATATTACCACTTATATTCTATTGTTAAAGGAAATTCATCCAAAACTAGTCAAAAATGGAGCAAGAGAGGATAGAATAAAAACATTACATTTACAGTTTAAGTCAAATGTTTACATACACCTTGCAGAATCTGCAAAATGTTAATTATTTTATCAAAAAAAAGAGGGATTATACAAAATGAACGTTATTTTATATTTAGCACTGACCTGAATAGATATTTAACAAAAATGTTTACATATAGTCCATAAGAGAAAATAAGTTTAGTTTATAAAAATTACCCTGTTCAAAAGTTTACATACACTTGATACTTAATACTGTGTTGTTACCTGAATGATCCACAGAGTGTTTTATTTTATTTATTTTTTTGTTTGGTGATAGTTGTTCAGAGAGTCCAGTTAAACTGCCCGCTGTTCTTCAGAAAAAACCTTCAGGTCCTACACTTTTTTGGGTTTTTCAGCATTTTTGTGTATTTGAACCCTTTCCAACACTGACTGTATGATTTTGAGATTCATCTTTTCACACTGAGGACAAATGAGGGACTCATATGCAACTATTACAGAAGGTTCAAACGCTCACTGATGCTTTAGAAGGAAACACGATGCATTACACCAGGGGTGTAAACTTTTGAACAGAATGAAGATGTATGTTTTTCTTATTTTGCCAAAATATCATATATTTTTCCTTTAGTGCTGGAGCATCAGTGAGCGTTTGAATCTTCTGTAATAGTTGCATGTGAGTACCTCAGTTGTCTTCAGTGTGAAAAGATAAATCTCAAAATCATAATTATTGTTGGAAAGGGTCCAAAAAATACACAAAAATGCTGCAAAACCAAATAATTTGTGGGACCTGAAGGATTTTCACTAAACAAACAAACAAACAAAAAACAGCTGTGGATCATTCAGGTATTTACACAAATATAAAAAGTGTATGTAAACTTTTGCATTTTTATAAATTCAACTATTATTTTCTCTTATGGACTACATGTAAATGTACTTTATGTGAAATATCTTATCCAGGTCAGTACTAAATAAAAGATAACATGCATTTTGTATGATTCTTCTTATTTTGGTAAAATAATTGAGTTTGCAGATTCTGAAAGGGGTATGTAAACTTTAGACTTCAAATGCACATGACTTTAATACTTCTCTGCTCAAATCTAAAGACTCTGTCTGTCTCTCCACAGGGTAAAAAGTTTGTTGGAGATCTTTTGAATGATGGGAAGATTCGTTGGGTGGAGACTGGGCAGATCTTCAATTCTCCAAGCGCTTGGGCAACACATTGTAAGCGCCTAGTGAACCCGGCCAAGAAGTCTGGTTGTGGCTGGGCCTCGGTGCGCTACCGGGGACAGAAACTGGTCCAGTACAAAACCACATGGCTACACAAATACCAGCCCAGTGCTGACATGGTAAGTGATGGAGAAAAACTGAATTAGTTAAAAGAGTTAAAAAAAAGGTTGCAAAATGTAAATCAATTAACCAAGGATTCAATTTGTGTATGATTTGATTTGTTTACCTCAGAGTCTGATAAGTGAAGGAGAAGATGATGAGATGGGAGATGACGATGAAGAGGAAGGGAAAACCACCATGCCAGTAGAGGACAAGAATAAAAAGTCTAGACCTGAGCTACACGGTATGATGTTGTCATCTACATAAACAAAAACATAAACATGACATGGAAACAGCTTCACTCTTCACAATCATCTAGACTCCTGTCCGGGGGGATTTAGTAAAATATCATAAAATGTCCAGGTTTTTTACCTCATTTCACTGACCGTCATTAATTCAACACTTTAAATTCAGCCACTGCCCACCGGCATTATTCTGAGGTACCTGTCTGATGACGTGAAAGACCCAATTGTCAAAACAAAACAAACGAGGAGCTGCGCTGCAAGAGCTGTGTGTCACTAACATGCCTAAACGCTGAAACGCGGGCTATCTCTTTCTTCTTATTTAAACATTTTATGTATTATTTAGTTATGTGTGTCTTAGGCCTGTTTTGGGAAGGGGAGTCAAGCCCATCATGGGGAGGGTGTCCTCTTTTTGGATTCTCAGAATATGGTCACCCTAGTTTATATGGGCCATTCTACAGAACTGATCCAAAAATGTATTGTATGCCAATTTTATTAAAAAAAAAAAAAAAGGTATGTATGCCAATTGTATCATATCCAAGATACACATTCTAGTAATTGTATAATTAATTTTCATATTGCATTTTCAGAAAGTTTTGGAATATTTGTCCTCTCCCCAAATTTGTCACTACTAAAACACACAAATAATAATTTAATTAGAGAGGTTATATTGACCTTGTAGGATTATTTTGGTCACATTTACATTGGTGTATATATATATATATATATATATATATATATATATATATATATATATATATATATACCAGTGTAGTAACACATTTACATATACCAATGTAAATGTGACCAAAATAATCCTACAAGGTCAAATATAGTAGTCAACATTCGAAGTGGATCAAAAAGTTGTCCTAAGATAAGAACGGGTATTCTTTTTGGTTTTAGGACAAATTTGATGAAAGGTTTTGATCCACTTCAAATGTTGACTACTGTATGTATGTATGTATGTATATGTATATACATATATAAATAATAAAATAATATATTTGCTATTTTATAAAAAAATAAAAATAAAAATAGAGGTAAATCAATAACGATTACATTTTCAACAATATTGCAAGTGTAATTAATTTGTTGTATTTTGAATCAAATTTTTCTTTGTGAAAGGCAAAAAGTTGATCATACGGATTTCAAAGTTTGGATTCATTCAGAAATATACAGTCGTGGCCAAAAGTTGAGAATTACATAAATATTGGAAATTGGAAAAGTTGCTGCTTAAGTTTTTATAATAGCAATTTGCATATACTCCAGAATGTTATGAAGAGTGATCAGATGAATTGCATAGTCCTTCCTTGCCATGAAAATTAACTTAATCCCGAAAAAAACTTTCCACTGCATTTCATTGCTGTCATTAAAGGACCTGCTGAGATCATTTCAGTAATCGTCTTGTTAACTCAGGTGAGAATGTTGACGAGTACAAGGCTGGAGATCATTATGTCAGGCTGATTGGGTTAGAATGGCAGACTTGACATGTTAAAAGGAGGGTGATGCTTGGAATCATTGTTCTTCCATTGTTAACCATGGTGACCTGCAAAGAAACGCGTGCAGCCATCGTTGCGTCGCATAAAAATGGCTTCACAGACAAGGATATTGTGGCTACTAAGATTGAACCTAAATCAACAATTTATAGGATCATCAAGAACTTCAAGGAAAGAGGTTCAGTTCTTGTTAAGAAGGCTTCAGGGCGTCCAAGAAAGTCCAGCAGGCGCCAGGATCGTCTCCTAAAGAGGATTCAGCTGCGGGATCGGAGTGCCACCAGTGCAGAGCTTGCTCAGGAATGGCAGCAGGCAGGTGTGAGCGCATCTGCACGCACAGTGAGGCCAAGACTTTTGGAAGATGGCCTGGTGTCAAGAAGGGCAGCAAAGAAGCCACTTCTCTCCAAAAAAAAAACATCAGGGACAGATTGATCTTCTGCAAAAAGTATGGCAAATGGACTGCTGAGGACTGGGGCAAAGTCATATTCTCCGATGAAGCCTCTTTCCGATTGTTTGGGGCATCTGGAAAAAGGCTTGTCCGGAGAAGAAAAGGTGAGCGCTACCATCAGTCCTGTGTCATGCCAACAGTAAAGCATCCTGAGACCATTCATGTGTGGGGTTACTTCTCATCCAAGGGAGTGGGCTCACTCACAATTTTGCCCAAAAACACAGCCATGAATAAAGAATGGTACCAAAACACCCTCCAACATCAACTTCTTCCAACAATCCAACAACAGTTTGGTGAAGAACAATGCATTTTCCAGCACGATGGAGCACCGTGTCATAAGGCAAAAGTGATAACTAAGTGGCTCGGGGACCAAAACGTTGAAATTTTGGGTCCATGGCCTGGAAACTCCCCAGATCTTAATCCCATTGAGAACTTGTGGTCAATCCTCAAGAGGCAGGTGGACAAACAAAAACCCACTAATTCTGACAAACTCCAAGAAGTGATTATGAAAGAATGGGTTGCTATCAGTCAGGATTTGGCCCAGAAGTCGATTGACAGCATGCCCAGTCGAATTGCAGAGGTCCTGAAAAAGAAGGACTCTTTGCATAAATGTCATGTAATTGTCGATAAAAGCCTTTGAAACGTATGAAGTGCTTGTAATTATAATTCAATACATCACAGAAACAACTGAAACAAAGATCTAAAAGCAGTTGAGCAGCAAACTTTGTGAAAACTAATATTTGTGTCATTCTCAAAACTTTTGGCCACGACTGTACATAACATCTTAGTTAATAATTCAGTATACTTTATTTTTGACAGAACATCCCATGTTTCGGTGGTGACAGTAATGCTTTGGTAGCGACCACATCACATTACAGAATTTTAACCCACATACTAAAACACTACTAAAACATACTAAGATAAAAAAAAAGAACTGTACTGAAATGTTGTTTATTTCCCAGTTATGAGGAATATGTGTTCCTTTTTGTCACTACCGAAACAATGATGACAAATTTGAGATTCTTTTCAACCTAACTTAAAGATGCTTATCAGTACATAGTTACCTAGGCACAGTTCTGAAGAGTTGCACGCATATAAAAACTAAACTCCCCAAAAAGTGTGCAAGTTTAAACACTTTTACCTCAAAATGGGCCTATCTACTCACACCTTGTAGCTATAAAAGAGGGGTACATGCTTTTTAATTGTGTTTTTGGTTGTGGGACAGCAGTTTGCACCAATTTTGTAGAAAGGCCCATATGTTATTTCTTATTTTTGTTTTTTTGTTTCTCTCCAGACATTGGCATGATGCAGAAGAGAGACAGAGAGAGAATTCCAGTAAGGTATTGCACTCTTGGCACCAGAGATGCTGCAAGGTACATTTTATATTGCAAATATAATGTTTCTTTTTTTATACAGCAGTTAAAAATGACATTTACTGGGGCCATTTAAGGGATAGTTCACCAAAAAGTGAAAATTCTGTCATTAAGTACTCAGCCTCATGTCATTCCAAACCCATAAGACCTTTATCTTTGGAACAAAAATTAAGATATTTTTGATGAAATCCAAGAGCTTTCTGACCCTGTATAGACAGCAACGTAACTGGCATGTTTATAGCCCAAAAGGTACTAAGAACATCTACGAGAATACTGTTTTTGCACAAAGAAAACAAAAATAAAGACTTTTCCGTGTTAGTCTTCGATGTGCATTCACGATGGTACTACAAACACACTTTCTAAAGACACTTTCTTCAACATTCTTACTGACTCTAAACATTTAAGCAGTAGTGTACCTGAGTATTTCTGTGTTTGTCTTGACAGGGATCCTCACACTCTTATAGAATTGTCTGCCTTTTCTGCGATCAACCGTTTCCAGCCTTTTAATGTAGCAGTGTCCAGCAACGTTCTGCTGCTGATGGTATTAAGTACTCATAGATTTATGATTTTACAATCATGAGTAAAGTGAATACTAATGATATGAAAATTAGATTCAACAGTTGAAGCCTTTTTACCCCCCTCTATTTGCAGGATTTTCACTGTCACCTGACCACAAGTGAGGTGGTAGGGTATTTGGGGGGGCGATGGGACACTAACACACAGTGTAAGTGTGATCATTTTCTAACTACTGTACAAACTAACAGCAAATAAGGGGTTAGACTCAAAATGTGTATTTCATGTTCCTCAGTGCTTACAGTCTTGAGGGCGTTCCCTTGCCGTACACGGTTGGCAGATAAAGACGCCGCCCCAGCTGTCGAAGAAGAGGTTAGTCTGCAAAAAAACACATTTTGTTAGCTGTAAAAACAGTTTGAGTAGTTTATCTTATTTACTGTGTTGCAGATTTGCCAAAATCTCTTCATGCGGGGACTGTCATTGGTGGGATGGTATCACAGTCACCCACGAGGCCCCGCCCTTCCGTCTCTGCAGGACATTGATTCGCAGATGGATCACCAGCTCCGCCTACAAGGCAGCAGTAACGGCTTCCAGCCCTGTCTGGGGATTATCTGTGGTGCGTGATGGATTTCACAGATGATTATTATGCAACACAGCCTGTCTTTTATTGAATGATCTGTGTTGTCTTTTCTTTTCTGTGTCCACCACTTATATAGGACCCTATTATCATGGCAACCAAGGTGTGGCCTCCACTATCACACCATTCTGGGTAGTTCCCCCACCTGAGGTAACTGCTTTTTAACATTTACTGAAAATTTCTGCTGTTGATGCCAAACTAGTAGCTTCCTTTTATTTTCTTCATCTGCTTAGCAACGACCCAATGATTACGGCATCCCAGTAGCGGTAGAGGTCACATATGTGCAAGACAACTTCCTCACTACAGACGTGCTCAACGAGATGGTAAGATAACAACTAGCATGTCCTTTTTGAAGAGAATCACTCACTGGTTGTCTCATCAGCTTCCTGCTGCTATAGATAACATCTTAGTCTAGATTAGATTAAATCAATTTCTAAATTACATCCTGTAGAATGAATTAGTATGATGCGTAAAGTGTTGTTTTTATATCTCTGTGTAGATGCTGTTGGTGGAGTTTTATCGGTCTGCTCCCGACTTGGTGCATTTCAGTCAGATGTGGAGTCCTAATACCTCAATACTCGACAAAATCAAGGTCTGCCATAATTTTTTTAAAATTTATCAATTTATATATTTATAAAGGTCAAAGTAAGGGGTCTGTGATATGACCAAAATCTTATATCACCATACAAGTAATTATTTCATGTTGCCTTGTGAAAGTATTCAAACGCCTTCATTTAGCCTTATGTTAAACTGATTTAAATAATTTTTTCCCACATCAATCTACACTCCATACACCATGATGGCAAAGTAAAAATCATGTTTGTAACAACTTAGCAAATGTGTTAGAAAAACTTAAATGATTCCAATGCATAAGTATTCACACCCTTATCTGGAACAGTTGAAATTTAGCTCAGGGCATGCATATCATTTGTAGATGTTACTACACTTTCAGTGGAGTTAAACTGTGGCAAATTCAACTGAATGGGTAGATAGGCAGACAACTCTCAATAAAGGTTTTAACAGCTAAAAATGCATATCAGAGCAAAAACCAAGCCCTGAGGTCAAAATACTTGCCTGTAGAGTTTAGAGACAGGATTGGATCAAACCACACATCTGAGGAAGAGTTCAGAAAAAAAATCTGCTGCAATAAAGGTTTATAGAAGCACGTAGTCTCCGTTACCCTTAATAGAAGAATTTAAAAAAAACAGACTCCTCCTAGAGCTGGCCTCCTGGCCAAACCGAGCAATTGATGGAGAAGTGCCTTGGTCAGAGTTGTGACCAAGAAGCTGATAGTCACTCTAGTTGAGTTCCATGATCATATATGCAGATGGACAAACACTGCAACACTCCACCGATCTGGGCTTTATTGCACTGTGGCAAGATTCAATTCTCTCCACATTAAAGACACATGAAAACACAATTGGAATTTGGAACGGAGCACCTAAAGAACTCTTAGATTGTGAGAAACAAGATTCTCTGGTCTGATGAAATCATGTTTGAAGTAAACCAGGGACTGCTCATCACCTGCACAGTACCCATCCCACAAGTAAAGTGTGGAAGTAGCAGCCTTATGCTGTGGGGCTGTTTTTCAGCAGCAGGGACAAATTATAATGATAGCCTTAATGAAAACCCAGTCCAGAGCATTCAGAATCTTATACTGGGCAGAAGGTTTACCTTATAGAAAACCAGGTGAATGTCCTTGGGTGGCCCAGCCACAGCTTGGGCTTAAAGCCAATCAAACATTTCTGGAGAAACCTGAAAATGTCTGTCAGCCCCCATCCAAGCTAACAGAGCTTACGAAGTGAAGAGGTAAGAAGTATGGCAGATAATTGCCAAATGAAGATGTGCAAAACTTGTTGCATCATACCCAAAAAGACTTGACGCTGTGAAGGTGATTCAAATAAGAACAGAGTTAAGGGTATGAATACTTATGCAATGTACTTGGATTTAATGTTATAGTGTTTTATTTTTTAATAAATTAGCAAAGTTGCTGCAAATCTCTTGTGTTTTGTCATTAGGGTGTATGAAGCGTAGACTGATCTGGAAAAAAAGTAATTAATGCTTTCACAAGGTGCTGTAAATGCAGAATAGTGAGATATAAACTCAGAATTGCGAATATAAATACATGAACCCGTAATTGCAAGAAAAAAGTCTGAATTTTTAGATAAAAATCAGGCCTCCATACTTCACAGTGTACACTACAAACCAACCTACAAATGTTTTAAAGTTTTCTACCAGAGTAGAAAGAAAGTACCTTAAACAATAATCTCAAGCATGACTACACTTCTGACTCATGTTTTCTCATCCTCAGGCTTCTCTGAGTGGCCACGCACCCAAAGACCAGGCATATGCACAGATCCTGGAGCATGTGTACAACCAGCTACGCAACACTCAGTGACTGGAGCAATTTACGTCTGTGCATTTGTGTTACGCTGTAGAACTGTTGACTTGGGACCTCCCGCCCTGTGCATTACCGTCTGTGCACTGTTATACTATATATGAAATGCCTTCATGGAGGATATATCATATATGCTTCCGTCCAAACTGTTGCCTTTAGGACTGTTAGGTCTGTATCACTGGCTGTGGTTTATACGATTCTGCCATATCTGTGCTGTGAAACTCGTCTTCCTCTGTGGTAGAAACGTTCGGTGGGTAGTTAGGAAAGAGAAGAAGATCGGTAATTGAGTTCTCTCTTTCTCTCTCTTTTGGCTAGTATTTATCTATTTCTGTGATTAGATTTGTGCCATGTTGACTGCGCAATATGGGAACAATGCCTTTTACCTGCTGAATACCTTAAAATATACACTGGAACTAATTAAACGTGCCGAATCCGGGCTTCTAACCTCGTAAAAATGTTTTTCTTACCGTACAATTAAAGAAACAGTTCATACTCACACAAGTAAAACCAATGGAGTACTTTCTTGAATTTATTTACTTAAAGACGAGTGGACACAATAAGATACAAATATTTAAAGTTTGGGATATTTAAGAATAACAATATAATGCAGTTAAATCTGAAACATACAAGAGGAGACTTTAAAACTACAACATACATCAGCCTGCTATTAAGCTAACATGCAAAAATCATTAATAAAAAAGGTTGAATGGTTTTGTATGCATATAAAAAAAAAAATATATAATACTAAAAAGAGCAGTGCCAGAATGATTTATTTTCAGAAAATCATTCTGGCACCCTCATTCGCTTAGACAGAAATAACCCATTTGTTGTTTTCCTAAACTTGTAGTGTTGCAAAGGCACATTTGTACACATGCTTGTACATCTGGTCACAGCTCATGCCAAATACTGAAACCAACAAGCCCTTCGTAAATAAAGAAACAGGACAGACAGAAACATATTAGCTCCAAAATCATAATTAATATTTTGTTTGGTGTTCTAGATCCATTCTTGCCAACGAAAAGGCACTAAGCTCTTTTTTCACATTGAAACGGTGACCGCAGCCTGTCTGCTTCAGCACATCTACAGCGGTCTGTAAACATGTAAACAGATGCGGACACGGAGGTGCTCTATGCAGACAGGACTTGGAGTCGCGGTGGATGGTGTGTAGGTCCATGCTTTTATAGAGTGTGATGGTACAGTATTTGAAAAAAACATCCTAAGTACTAGGGAACACCGAGTTATGAAGAAACTAGATCTTCAACCACTTTTAAAGCTCTAGAAATACACTGCAAGTGATGGGGAGAGCAAGAGATGTAGCACCATCCCTTCATTTCTGAAGATGGGAAGAATAATTTTTTAATATCAAAACATTCTGTGTTAATTGGACTTAATACGGGGCTTATGAGCCAACATCCACCCTAAACGCCCACATATACACACCTGAAATTATGGGACACTGCCAGCAGCATCAGATGTAGAGACTACCGTAAACTGACATCAAAAGAGGAGAAAGAGAGAGGAAGAAGAAGGCTGCCGGAAGAAGAACTATTTGGCTGTGTTTCCTTCAGAAAACAGTGTGTAAATGGTTTGTCTGCCGCCCTTAGTGAGTTAAGAGGGGCGTAAAGTGTTTAAAAACGGTTGTAGTGCAGTAAAACCTTCTCTACCTGACTAAACACATCCCTTAGGTGTTTTAGCTCACCTTTACGACATAATGCAAGGTGCAATTCAATGTCTAATTATCTTGTAAAAAATATACATGAAAAAATATTAGATGACAAACAGCTATAGAAAGTGTTAAAATTATGGAGCGTACAAAAGGACTTATTCCTCTCTACAGGTCTGTGGCTCAGGATTGCTGCACATTGGGACACTGCACGCACAGCCCCACAGTGCTTACGTGTTCGTCACAGATTCAAGGCAGTTGCTCCTTAATCTGAGGAAGGTCAATGTTGCAGCCTGACCAGCAGGGGCAGTAAGGGGAGCAGTCGAGTCAAAATGCTTTTTCACAATCCAACAATTGAGAATTTGTACTGATTTAGAATAGCCTAAACATAATTTGAATCACAGGACTATCATTATTAATGTAGCACAAACAGTATGAGACATTATTAAAAGACTTGGACGATAAGTTAGTGTGTTTGAATTTTTAGCTTAAAGGACCAAGTTACACCGTCCATACGTCAGTCAACCGGTCAGAGTCAGTCAGTCCTGGAATGTGAAAGGTCATCATTTCCCAAAGTTCCCTCCTTCAAAAAAATAAATCAATGTGTAAAAGTGCCAGAGTACAGGTACATTTGGATCAACGGCAACAATGTGGTGAGGATGAAGACCAAGATGACTTCAACTGGCTCCTTTTCTCCCTACCTCACTTCCCTCCAGCTTTCTCCCTTTCACTTTCACTTTTTTTGCTTTTTCTCTCTCTCCCCCTCTTTTCCTCAACGAAGACCTCTTAGTGTTGCAGAGGAACGACCACCTCCACATAGTTGAGAGGGAAGAATCCGGATTGGCCACGCAGCATGCCTTCATACCAGTTTTCATCGATCTGATTGGTCAGAGTGATGATGTCGCCCTCGTGGAAGCCCAGTTCGCCTTCGTTCTCCGGCTCAAAGTCGTAGAGCGCTTTACAGCACGGCTGCTCCGCTGCTAAAAAGGAGAGATGGAGAGGTTTAATGAGGATGGGGTAGTGAGGAGGGATTTTGGGAATGGGGGATGTTAGTATATAGTGGAGGAAGCAAAAACTAAAAGGAATTGTTGGCACTTATAACAGTAATTTAACTATTACATCCTGATGGGTCAAAAAATATAAGGATTTAAAAGACATTTTGTTTTTGTCTGGAGAAGCTTTTTTATTATATGACTTTTCTAAAGACAAAATGAATCAAAGTTATTAAACCAATATCTGACATTCTCAGGAGACAAAATTTAGATTTTCTAAAGGAAAACTTCCATTTAAAAACTAAATGCACTAAAGAACCAATAAAATGTTTTCTAAACACTTTAATACTTCATAGCAATATTGGGTCATTCTGTGTAAACTCAACTAGAGGTCCCCGGATCAAATTTTAGATTTTGTTAATTTTTTTTTTCTGTTGAAAGACAAACACGTAGTGATAAAAGTCAAAATATTAAATGTCACAGATGTGTATTTACTGAGTAAATATTTTGTATTCACTATTTCTACTTCAGATATGGAGCCAAATTAGAGGGGTGTAAAATGACTTTGAAAGCTAGCAGCATCATTATTTTATTTTTACACAGAGATTGGTAGGTCTATTAATAAAATATGTTAACTTCAGCCATTCTTTTTCTTTATACATTACCAGTCAAAAGTTTTTGGACAGTAAGATTTTTTATATTTTTTAAAAGAAGTCCCTTCTGCTCACCAAGCCTGCATTTAAAATACGTGAAAAAATAAATGCATGATCCAAAATACAGCAAAATCTGTAATATTGTGAAATATTTGTACTCCTTTCCATTTTAATATATTTTAAAATCTAAATTATTCCTGTGATCAAAGCTACATTTTCAGCATCAATACTCCCAATTTTTAATGTCAGAAATCATTCTAATGTGCTATAGTAAAAACATTTCTAAATTTAAATGTTTTTGCTGTACTTTAGATCAAATAAATGCAGGCTTGGTGAGCAGAAGAGACTTTACAAAACAATAAAAATCTTACTGTCCAAAAACTTAGTAGTAAGCTGATGGTGACAGTTCAAACATGGCAAAAGGTATTTTTTTGTTTTGTTTTTTTACCTCAAGCTTCCATGTCTGTAACTCAAGTAGTATCAAATATATCTCAACATCCTTTTAGATTCTAACTTTCCTTCCGATATCTTCATTTGATGGTTCAAACCCAGAAATAAGGAGATCTAAATGCGGCTTCACAAGTAAATTGTACACAATTTTCCAACATTTGGTTTGCAAAGTTTATTAAATTTAGTAGAATTTATATGGAATGATCCTGTATTGTTACTGTGAACAAAAAAACAATAAATCTTGTTTCTTTTAGATTTAAAATAAAATATATACCTATCAGGTGAAAAATTTAATTAAACGAAAATCTGAAATGTTGTCATGGCAAATTCCTGAAATACACATGTTTAAGTAAAAATACTACAAATTACTAAAAAAGAAATTGAAAATAAATTATAGACAGACAAATATAGATACATCATAGACAAAAGCACACAACACAATGATAATATATATGATACAAAAATAACATTGTTTCATAACAGTAAATCAAAATGTTAACCTTTCCCAGACCAGTTTGTCAAACCAACATTACAGAGTGCCATATGTGTTAGTGTGTTTAACACACAGTTTTAATCCCACTACAATCATCTGGGTTAGGACGAGGTGCTGTGTTAGTGAGGGGTCGGGTGCCAAAAGCCTGGGTCTTTGGTCATGTGACAATAAGATCTCCAGTTTCAGTCTGTAGCAGGGGATCACACTGTTAGGTGGAGCAGCACTCTGTGCTTGAGGCCAACACACATGCACACATTTACACACACACAAACACTCATACAGCCTTCCTCTCTTACATACATATGCATCAAACACACATATCCCTCAACAAGACACTATTTTAACCTGTAATCATCAGTGCAATAAACTATTTTCTACTTCCTCTTATAAAATCACATTTTCACAGCAACTCATCTACTGTAGATGTAAATAATGTACAGTTGACGTCAAAAGTTTACATACACCTTGCAGAATCTACTAAATGTTAATTATTTTACCAAAATAAGAGGGATCATATAAAATGCATATTTTTTATTTAGTACTGACCTGAATAAGATATTCCAAATAAAAGACATTTAAATATAGTCCACAAGAGAAAATAATAGTTGGATTTATAGAAATGACCCGTTCAAAGGTTTACATACACTTGATTCTTAATACTGTGTTGTTACCTGAATGATCCACAGCTGTTGTTTTTTTTATGATAGTTGTTCAAAAGTCCCTTGTTTGTCCTCAAAAGTTAAATTGTCCACTGTTCTTCAGAAATTTGATTTTGAGATCCTTTTTTTCCACACTGAGGACAACTGAGGGACACATATGTAACTACTGCAGAAGGTGTGTGAAAAGATGGATCTCAAAATCATACAGTCATTGTTGAAAAAGGTTCAAATACACAAAAATGCTGAAAAACTAAAGAATTTGTGGGATCTGAAGGATTTTTTTCTGAAGAACAGTGGACAATTTAACTTTTCAGGACAAACAAGGGACTTATGAACAACTATCACTAAACAAAAAAGTAGTAGATCATTCAGGTAACAACATCAAGTGTATGTAAACTTTTGAACGGGGAATTTCTATAAATCCAACTATTATTTTCTCTTGTGGACTATATGTAAATGTCTTTTATGTGAAATATCTTATTCAGGTCAGTACTAAATAAAAAATAACATGCATTTTGTATGATCCTTCTTATTTTGGTAAAATTAACATTTTGCAGATTCTGCAAGGTGTATGCAAACTTTTGACTTCAACTGTAAGTGAAATTATAGACGTTAGAGCTAAATCATCACCAATAGAGGTTGTTTTAATTTTCGTTGTTGTAATGTGCACAATTTTGCAGCTGTTGTGCTGTTTGGTACCTTCCCTCACATTCTTATTTGGTTTTCCTCCATACAAAAAATATTAGGCATTTATTAACATTAAAATTCAAGTCAGTACAATAAGACAATAAGACAATAACAATAAGAACTGTTTTATGGCTGATGACTTTACAATTTTTTTTTTTTTTAAATAAAATCACTAGATATTAAATAAGTAGTTTAAAATAGTTAATCATATAGAACATTGTATTGTTATGGAAATATTATGGAAAATAGATCTTCATTTTGAGATTAGCTAATAATTACATTCAACAGTGTTATTAAATTATCTTTAAATGAGGAATAAATGAAGATACCTAAATTTACAATGCACCATTAAAGGGATAGTTCACCCCAAAATTAAAATGTAATGTTTATCTGCTTACCCCCAGGGCATCCAAGATGTAGGTGACTTTGTTTCTTCAGTAGAACACAAACGAAGATTTTTAACTCAAACCGTTGCAGTCTGTCAGTCATATAACGGCAGTCAATGAAAAACATACACATACTAAACCAAATTAAACCCTGTGGCTCGTGACAATAAATTGAGCTCTTAACACACAAACGATCAGTCTGTGCAAGAAACTGAACAGTATTTTTATTATTTACCTCTAATCCACCGCAACATCCAACGTTCCTGAGCACATCAAGCTGGCGCCAGGCACATGATGGGTCATAATATATGCATGCGCGGAAGCGACCAATCTTTTGTGTCGTTAGACTTCAATGTATCGTCATGATCCGCAGGGTTTAATTTGGTTTTGTCTGTGTATGTTTTTTTTACTCTCAAAGGTTTGGTGCCCATTGACTGCCATTATATGACTGACAGACTGCAATGGTTTGAGTTAAAAATCTTCGTTTCTACTGGAGAAACAAAGTCAACTACATCTTGGATGCCCTGGGGGGAAGCAGATAAACATCAAATTTTCATTTTTGGCTGAATTATACTTTTAAATATCTAATATCTAGTTAAATATAATGATTATAAACCTAGAAAATGTGCTGTTTTGCACTTTCCTGCTTCCTTTATTCTTGCACCTTCCTAAATTTTTCCTCCACCCCAACACACATAAACACACAAACTTTCCCATGCAACCACATACAGAGCCACGCACTCTCTGACTCACGCAATCTGGGTTTCCGTGTGGTTATTCTGCCGGTATGGCGGTATGGCTCTGATGACGTAATGGGAAGAGAACACAGAACAGGGTCACTGGCTGACGAAGAGAGCAGCTGACAGCTGTCCATTTGTCTTGCCTATCCCGCCACAAGCACAGGCGGTCTCATCACACCCTGCCACCGGGCCGTAACCCCACAAAGCACAATGTGCCTTTCTCTCACTAGTCTCAAGTCTGAGGCATTTCCTCAAATGTAACGAAGATCATCTATCCTCATCCAGGAAGAGCTAAATAGGTAAAATGGGTATTTTATGACCATGTTATGTAGGTGAAGTATCTGGTCTTACCTGCATTGCGCATGGGTGGAGCAGATACAGGAGTGAAGCCACCGTTTGACTGCTCGTTGGGGTCTCCAAAGTCAATTACAGGCTTGGGCTTGGGCACATACTCTTTACGAGGACGTGACTGAGCTTCTTTCATCCTGGATGGTTAAACAAGAGTCATTTATTGCTTCTTTTGATGGAACCACACATGCTTTGCAAAGACACATGTGCTCACATACACACCTGTCTCCGAGTTTGTCAGAGAGTTCATCAAGGATCTGAACAGCCTGTCTGTGGTACTGCAGTTGAGATTCAACCAGTGACGACAGTTGGCTCACCTGCTCAATCTGCACAGGAACACACACATTAAGTATATAAAGCAGCATTTATTTTTCACTCATGCACATCCATGCACTGGGAAAGCACAACAACAGCACTAGTTAATGAGTAATTCCTGAGGCCTAGTGCTCACAAGAGTCTCACTCGACTGCTGAATTTAGACTGGAAGCTCTGCTAGCTGTTCACACTAAACGTTTACTATGGTTTAAAATTGTACCATACTGTCTTCAGTGTATTACTTTACTTCTAGTACTTGATGACTTTAAAATAGCCTTTTTCCATAGACTCCAGTTGATGTTTATTGCCTCATTAAGTTATTGTCATTTTCAACCAATAGATGGCGCTCTGACATCTCCATAAACATCAGATCAAAGCTACAGCCAAGAGGATTTTTATCCTTTTGGCTGCACTGCAGCTTTATTGGATTACCTGTCTTGACCCCACTGATGGGCTGGAGTCAAAAAAAGACAGAAAAAGTTTAATCTTCAATACTGCTAATTCTAAAGTGATAATCACTGAAAAAAGTTCATATGATAGAGACAGTTCAGTGGGTACAAAATCAGTAAAGCAAGGTGTTCCAGACAAACACTGAATTATTCAGTACTGCTAATAGGATTAGCACAACCCCCCAGGAAACACAAAAGCACACCAAATGAAGCATCAAGCTGTCAGATGGTAAATCCTTACATCAGTTTCCAGAAGGTTGTACATGCTGATCTCAGCCACCTCCTTAGATTCATGGAACTTCTCCAGAGCCTGCCTGAGCTCTTCATCTGGAATCTTCCCCTGACGTTTCTTCTTATAGTCATAGTCCAGCCTGCGTCCTTCAAGCTTTTTCAAATGGTGCTGAGAATGAGGCAAACTCTCCATGTCAATAAACATGAGTGGAATAGACCACATGACTCATAGTAAAGGAAATGAACTCTAAATATAAAATATATTCCTCAACATGGAAAAAGGACACTTTATGATACAGAGGAAATTACTCCTCAGCTCATTATTCATTAAAAACAAACTGGAGATCTTTAATCCTAGTAAATGGTTTAGCATATTTTATCTGCGCCTTCAGAAAAAAAATGTAGAAATTGTACTTTTAGGGCACAAGAGCTTGTCACTGGTGCAGTACCCTTGAAGAAACATCTTTGTACCTCATTTACCACTGAAAGGTGCATATCAGTACTTTAGAGCAGAAATATGTACCCTTTACTCTAACGGTACTGCCCCAATGACAATATATTGTAGCCCTAAAGGCACAAATTTATGATTATGATTAGGATGTCATAAAAAATTATACATGCATCTTTAAATTATACATGTGTGCAAGACAGACAGAGAATGTAAGCAAACCTGTATTTCTCTCAGGTCCTTGTCAGCCAGGCCTTGTAAAGGGTCGATGAAATTCTGTTTGACATCAATGTCCAATGAATCCTTCACCTCTGCTAGCCTCTTCATACTTTCACCAACATCAACTAGAGCACCACCTACAGACAAATATGTGGTTGTTTTGTACATTTGGTTAGCGGGGGAACTGCAAACAAAATCTCTGAGGTTTTAGAAGCTGCACTCATTTTGTAAACCCACCAAAGTTGGTCTCCTCTCCGAGTTCTCTGCCATACTTTGCCATGCATTCTCCTAGCAGCCCCTCTGCCTGTGGATAACCTGGACTCTTCACCTGCCCTCTAATCTTAGACATGGTGTTCAACATCGAGAGCTTTGCACGAGATGCTGTGTGAAAATAACAGAAAGAAAAAGATGTTTTACAGTAATGACCAACAAAGTTTGTTGTGTGCATCTATTTTATAGTGTATGTAAATAAGCGCTTAAAGGAGAAGTTACAGATAATTTACTCACCCCTTTGTCATCCAAGATGTTCAAGTCTTTATTTCTTCATTCGTAAAGAAATTATGCATCTTTAGGAAAACATTTTAGGAATTAGCTTCATATAGTGGACTTCAATAGTGCCCCAAGTTTGAATTTCCAAAATGCGGTTTAAATGCAGCTTCAAATGACTCTAAATGATCCCAGCCGAGATAGAAGGGTCATATCTAGCAAAACGATCTGTCATTTTCAAAACAAATTGCCAATTTATATACTTTATAACCTCAAATGTTTGTCTTGTCTCATCTCTGTGATGTGCATGCATAGTCTGTGTAATTTGGGTCAATACAGTTAAGGTATGTTGAACAACTCCCATCTCATTTCCTTCTTCAACTTCAAAATCATCCTACATCACTGTTTTACCATTTTTTCTAAAGGGCATTCGATCTTCTTTGCATGTTCACTTTGTAAACACTGGGTCGGTACTTCTGCAGTGATGTCGGATGATTTAGAAGTTGGGGAGGAAAACAAGACGGGAGTTTTGCGACATACCCTAACTGTCTTGAACCGGAAAAAACTGTTCACGCAGGCCTAGACAAGACAAGTGTTTGAGGTTAAAAAGTACATAAATTGTCAATTTGAATAGAAAAACAGATCATTTCACTAGATAAGACCCTTCTTCCTCGGCTGGGATCGTTTAGAGCACTTTGAAGCTGCATTTAAACTGCATTTCGGAAGTTCAAACTTGGAGGCACCACTATATAATCCACTATATAGAGATAATTCCTGAAATGTTTTCCTCAAGTAACATAATTTCTTATCAACTGAAGAAAGAAAGAAAGACAAACATCTTGGATGACAATGGGGCGAGTAAATTACCTGTACATTTTTGTTCTGGAAGTGAACTTCTGCTTTAACTCATGCATGTTGCAAAGTTTCATCCTTGTTCAGCGCATGCGCTATATCTCTCCAGAAGCTATCATCAATAAAAAGTCTTTGCACTGGTTTAAACTAGAGTTGCGGTTATCTCTTAATCCTTTCAAAGAAGCGCTTGTCAACATGGGTGTCTATTGTTGCTGTCCACAACAGTTTTCCTGCGTCTGATTATGCCAACTTTCATACCATGTAAAAGCTGAAACACTATGTGAGCTGAAAAATTAATCCAAAACACAAAAACCCTTAAAGGCCAATTCACACTGACAACGCACTGACAGATACCGACAAATGGCAACAGACATGTTGGTCAGGTTTTGTCTGATCAGCATCTGTTGACGTTAGTCAGCACTTGTTTTCTCTGATTGAACATTTTAAACTCCCATTTGTCGTGTCTTGGAATGTCTGAGAACTGACATACTGTACTTTGGTGGCTGTTGGTGTTGATCTGCCTCTGTCGGTCACAGTGTAAATTGGCCTTAAGGGCACATGTGCAAGCTGAGTGTAAACTGAGTACTATGACTGTGAGTACTATGCTGATGATAAACATTTGTTTCACACACACTATACACATACCTGTAAAAACCAAAGTACACTTTGGGCTTAAGAACTATAATGCATACAAATCTCAAATAAACACAAAGATAAAATAAAAGCTTCAGGGGTGTTTTTTGGTCTTACCTGGATTGGGCTGCAGGTACTCTGATGTTTTAGAGATGACTTCTATCACAGCTTTATTTGTCACATCTACTTTCTATAGAAACACAGAGGGGAAGTCACTGCACTGAGAGAACACACACACACCACTAAAGGCCAGACACACTAACCAAAACACAATAAAATAACAATGTTTTTTTGGCATAACATTAATATCACCTTCCATATGAGGTTTATTTTGCCACAATGGCCAGCAGACTATACTTTATTAGTTCCATATAGTTTCTGCACTGAATATCATAAGATTTATTAGAACACTGCTCTTGAATTCATCTTTATTTGCTAGTATTCTATGAAACCTTTTACTAAAATAATGAATTACAGAGGAACTGAAAGAAGAGGGGCAATATCAAATCTGTTTAGCCATTAAAGGGAAAGTTCACCCAAAAATGAAAACTCTGTCATTAATTACTCATGCTCATGTCATTGTAAAACCTTTGTTCATCTTCAGAACACAAATTAAGATATTTCTGGTGAAATCCGAGAGCTTTCTGACCCTGCACAGATATAATCTCTCTTAGTTGATCGTCTGTTTATTCTGGTTTGAATAAGTAAGGTTGGGCATAAAATTTCCCAGTCAATCCTCTCTGTCAAAATCTTAAGACATGTTTACAAAGCATATGTCTTCTGCTTGTAAACATGGTGAATCTGGGTTCTACGTCAAAACGCTGACTAATGCGTCAGCAGCACCACATGCATTTTGAAAGGGAAAAGTAGAAATTGTTGAATAGAATTTTGTTTTCTTTTCACACAACAAGTGGTCTTGTAGCTTCATTAAATTACAGTTGAAACACTGATGCCACATGGACTATTTTATTGATGTCCTTACTACCTTTCTGCACCTTGAATGTGGTAGTTGCGTTGCTGTCTACGCAGGGTCAGAAAACTTTCAGATTTCATTAAAAATGTCTTAATTTGTGTTCAGAAGATGAACGAAGGTCTTACAGATTTAGAACAACATGAGGGTGTGTAATTAATGACAGAATTTTAATTTTTGGGTGAACTATCGCTTTAACGTTTAGTGTTAGTTGAACGTATATCAAGCAGTGTTTTCAGGAGACCGGATGACATTCCTTAGGTATAAAGGACAGGATTATTACATTTAAAAAAATAAGATAAGATACTGCAGTTAGTGAATAAACATTTCAGATAATTAACATTTCATCCCTAGACAGAGGTAAAGTCTTTGAATCACTTAATGTGTTTAAATCAATGTTTTCAAAGGACTGCTGGCTGCAGTGTGGGAAAATACTCTCCACTTACTTTCTCCAGGTCCTTGAACTCCTCGTCCAGTTTAGTTCCCTCAGCACCACCAACCTTCTCACTCACCATCTGACACAGAGAAAAAAAAGCCAGTTTTAATCCAGTAAACTCAAAAACATTTTTTGCTGTTCTTTATGATTTAACACCACTGTATCAGATTTCTCCTGCAAACATGATTGCATCATATCAAACTCACTTGAAACGGATTCTTTCTGGCTTAACTTGATGTTTTCACTTTAAAAGAACATGTTCAATCAAGTAGCTCAAAATAAGTTTTACACTTCTGATCATGCTCTGCAGATGGCTGGATAGGGGGAAGAGAAAATGGTTAAAGTGTCGTTTTCTGCATTTATTTTTGCAAAATTTGAAAATACGGAAACTTGTTAATGTCTCATGTTCTATGATGCTGGCATTTTTAAAGACTTTGTTACGTTGGTGATTTTTGGAAGAGTTACCATCGTGGTGAAGTGTGGAACGTGTGGTTAGGCTGAGGACCTGTTAAAAAGAGTCCAAGTTGCTTTAATTAAAAAAGCAACTAAAAATAGGATGTACACAGTACCATCCCTAATCTGCAAACAACTAACAACATTCGTGTTAAGAAATTATATCTAGTAATATGTTATTATAAAAATTTGTCTGAACTTGCATGGATAGTGATTCTACATGATGGAAACATTATCTCTACTCAGATGTTTCATGTGGGATAAACTAAAGCAAACTAAGTAAACGTAACTAAAACTAGACACATTCAAATAACCTGATTTAATTGTGTCCAAATAACACTGTCTTTTAGTGTGGAGTGTTCGATGAGTTCCGTCATGAAATACACGTTTTTCAACCCGACCAACCAGTATGGGAGCGTATCATTTTGGTTCGTATGCCTTTAGGGTTTTATATCTTTAGGTTCGCTGTTAAAAATGCCAGTGTAAACGCTAAGTGGACGAGTACCAAATGTATCATTTTCCTATTTGGTCCAGACCAAATAAACCAAACGAACCGAACTAAAAGTGAACATAGGGCTGGGCGATAAAACGATAACGATATATATCGCGATAGACAAGAGATCGATATCAATAAAAAATGTGTTCGATAAAACGTTCGATATTTTGTATTCTTGGTCGGCCTGCCCAGCCCCCCTTTAACGTTCAGTTCATAGCGCCAGATCACAATAGAAGTTAAGGTTATCTTTCCTACAGAACGGATCCATGTTGTTGTATTAAACAAACTAAATAGCCTTATGTTATTTATCTTATTTACACGACGGCATGTCATTTCTGTCTCTACAGGATCGCGCGTTTACAATGTCTCCTCACAGACGGGATCGCGGACTCCATTCATAAAAACGGACTTTACTATAGGGCGGAATGCCGCGGAATTCGTCGATTTTTGGACCAATAAATCAAAAGTTGATCTGTTAATTAATTCAGATCGCGATATGGACTAGTGTCTGTGAAAACTGAAATGCAAAAAGACCGTTTCAATAAGAATCCTGCATGTTCCGTTTGCCTCTGTGTGTTATGAATGAATGGAGGAGACGCGTTTTATTTTCACTACACGCATACTGCACACTTGACGCTCCCAAATAAAATTTTTGGCCTTTGCATCTCACATGAACAGACAAACTCCAATAAATACATCTCCAAAGCTGCTGTGAATGTCACTTTTTGTCAATTTTACCGTTTCATTAGTGAAACTAGCATCATTCATACTGTATTACACACTGAAACTTCACGGCAACCTGTCAAAATAAAAGTACGGTTTAACATGTAACAGAACAATATTAGTCTTTTATTACTTTGTACAGTATAATGTAGGTGTTTATATATTCACATTTAAATAATTTACTTAAAACAATATATATGATAAAAAATAAAATAAAGAGTCACCACTTAATTGTTGAAAAAATACTATTATTATTAAACCTTTTTTTAACTGAATATAATTTTTCTTCTATGTATTAATTTTAACAGTAAAGCTCCGTTTATTTTTTCTTTTTAAAAATAAATCTGTGATTTTGCTTTCATTTGGTTATCAGAAAAATTAAAACAAGAATTTCTGAAAAAAACATTTTTTTGTTCAAAATGTTGAAAGTTTTGGACTTATTTTTTCACTTAAATATTTTTGTTATTACGCAAAGTATAGGCTAAAGTAACGGGAAAGAATTAATGTTGGCTACTGGCAACCAGCAATCTGTGCAGAAATAAATATAATCAGCCAAGTACTTTACAACAACCTCTGACCCGTGGTCAAGCCGTACTTCTGAGCCATACATTAGCTTGACCATTCACTTCATCGACAATGAATGGGGTTTGAATTGATGATTAAGAGATAATTAAGTATATATTGCGACTTTAGACTTATGTTTACATTTTAATTATTTGAGTTTTTCATGGTTGTTTACATTTCTGTCTTTATAACTGAGGGGATTATGATCAGAGGCAGGTTAAGTTTAAAATAAAAATGCTTGAGTGTAATATATTTTACTCCTGGTCCTTATTTTAAATGGGTCATAAAAATATCAATAATTATCGATATCGACCGATATGAAACAATGATATCGTGATACAGTTTTCAGCCATATCGCCCAGCCCTAAGTGAACACACCCTAAATCATGTTCAGTCAATGAGTTTTTTTTTTTACTGTAATTTAATTAGTTAATTGTATTACAATGACAGTAAAGTATGCAAAATGCAATGAAACTGCATAAGCTTACACTGATCACACCACAAAAATAAACCAAGACACAAACACACAGTGTGACCAATTTTAATCCAACTGACCCTTTAAAAAAAACCTGCCCTTCTTAGTTACTGTTGCTATGTCCGACAAACAATGACGCTCCCACAGTACATATCATACTCTCATGCAGTGAAAAATACATTGTGTAACAAAGAGGAAACTGACAATACGCAGACAGACAAGACAGCAGGTTACTTCTGGTATGAAACAAGGTCTCAGCTTTAAAATGTTGTAATTTTTTAAGAAAAAATAAATTGTGGCTCTTTAATGTGTCATGAGAGATCACTGTATTGCCTTATTAGATCCATTACATGTGAAACCGATAACCTTTTCTTCTTTACTTAAAACATGAATGTACATCAGAATGTATGTTATTTCAACAGTGGAAAGTTTATTTTCAAGTTTAAGTCCACCAAAGTTAAGCTACTCTCCTTTCTGATTTGTTTATCGGACATAATGGCGGATTCTGCATTATGATTGGTCAAATCGCCTGTCAATCAAGCTGTTTGCGAAGGGTCAATTCATGAACAAATAACTGCTAACTAAATCTTTCAGGGTGATCAGTGACTCTAACTTACTTAACAGAGATATTTATATCAAAATGAAAGAAGATTTGAAGGTTTGTGACATGCATTAGAATCATTACTCACTTAAGTTCTACTGACACCATGTAATCAAAGACATATATGTGCAAAGAGTAATGACATGTTAGTTAAACAGAAATATTAAAACTTATAAAAGAAGAAAAAATTTGCCTGATTCTATAACACAAGAATGATTTTAAAATATGATTCAACCAGTTCACTTTTAGAAGTGTCAGTGATTATGTAAGTCATTGACAATGTCCCTGAATGTCAAGCAGAGAAAATACTAATAATGTTATGTAAAAGAAAAGCTGTGTGGTGTCAGAAGCTCATTTTTCAAATCTAAACCACACATAAAAGCAAGGACAGCAGCAGTTTAAAATCAGACATGACAAACACCAAAATTTGCCTCAGGATCTGTGACAGACGTCTATGAAGTTACACTTCCCCTCCACCTCTGGATTCCACACAATTTATAAATTGCGCAGAAAATAGCTAACTTTCACAAGGCACTCATTTTAGCACTGTACACATGTAAATCCAATTAACCCTCCCCTCGACCCATATCTCTTGTGCTTACTTAGGAGGGATCATTTTTCCCTCTGTACGTCCATTGCGTTCATTCTTAAAACTTTGACTGGCTCTAATAAGAAAATGTACTCTTAGTAAATCATTGTGAATATTATACAGTACACTATGCATTAGTTGACTACATCAAGACTCCACTTAATGAAAGAGACAACAAAAAAAGCTTTGTGTGAACCTGTGTCTGCCACAACAGTTGTTGTTCTCAGGACTCGGGAACACATGCTTGTCCCACATCTTAATGTCCTGAACATGCAATAGGGAACCAAAGACAGTGACCGTGCAACTGTTGAAACAAGGCCACATGTCAAGTTTCAATCCTCACTAACATATGTTATTCATTTCAATGGATATTTTGACCCTAACTGGAGGAAGCGTATATATTTCAACATGGAAAGAACTGCATGTTTGTCATATCACGTCATAAGAGCATTAATCACAAACACATGTCATTTTATGGTTGTAACTTGCCATGTTGAGAAGCTCATTTAGTGTTTTTGCTATTTCTGGGACTGTTAAAGATTATTTATCTATAACCACCTGTATCCTTGAATTTCTCTCCTATACTGGAAGCGTTTTCTACGGTCTACTCTAGGGCTGTCACAATTCCTTGATTCAATTTGAGTACTTGATTTAAAAAAAAAATCCTCAACTGTGTCGTGTGACCGGCAAAATACAGGAAGTGGCGCAAGAATCTATGAAATGTGTTATTAGACTGTTTTCAAAGGCTGCGTGACACATTAAACCCATTTAAAGGGGTCATATGATGTAATTTCATATTTTGCTTTGTCTTTGGAGTGTTACAAGATGTTTGTGCAAATATAAGATCTGTAAAGTTGCAAAGATTAAAGTCTCAAACCCAAATATATATTCTTTATAAAACTTAAGACTCAACCACACCTTCCTAAAAAGGCTCATTCAAACACGCCCACACTAATCAATGTCACAGTGTGGGAACATTTGCATAACACCACCCAAATATATACGCAAAGAAATAAGGTATAACTTTTATTCTTACCGTAGTATTGTTGCAGGTGCCGCTGTGTGTTTCAATACGAAAGCGAAACTTCTATGCTTGGCCTTCCAAATGAGTAAACAACTATAAATCAGTGGCTAAGTTATATTTAACACTGTTCCAGAACAGTACAATGCAAATATTCCAGTGTGTAAAACACATTTTACAAAGGACTATTTCCTGAACCTGGGAGAGCAGCCTACAATGCCTGTGTTAACGCCGGCTGTGAACATGGGCAATTTCTTTAAAATGGGGCAATTCTAACTTTGCAAGGACAATCTGGCACTTCTGACTCACAGCCTGTAAGTACGTTTCATTTAAAGAATTTGCAACTGACTATTCAAAGTAGGCTTGGGCGGTAATACGATAATATGGTATACCGCGGGATCTAAAAATAGCAATGGTATCAGTTTCAATACCGTTATACCGTCCTAAAAAACAATGCACTTATATAGGAGACAAGGATTAAATATTAAATATAAATTATTTAATGCCTAAAAATGCGTATTAGTGATGCGCGGATGGCGGTTATATCCACGGGCGCTGCGGATAATCCGCGGGTCGGGTAGGTCGGGTAATAAAAAAATGCATTCTGATTGTGTGCAGGTGGGTCGCGGGTGGATGAGATAAATCAATAATGATGCTAATATTAACCACATTTTCTAAAACATGACATGTTTTATGTACTTTTTTCATCAGGCAGACGATTTCATTTGTGTGTAGTTTTTGGTGACAGAAACGGTGACATTCCCTATAAAGTTTGAAGGGAGTTATGCCTGTGCTAATCCTATTGAGCACGGTAATGCAGTGGTCGGCTTTGCATTTACCCACTTCTCTGACGCGCATCATTCAGTAGTGTCCTGCATTATCCAAAATTAGGGATGCACGATATTTATCGGACAGATAAATTATCAACCGATTTGGGTAAAAATGAAGTCATTTTATTGCTCCGATAAATAAATGAAACCCGATCCGATAAAAGTACTCTTGCTGGTAAAATCAATCAATCAGTTTATCTGAGATTGATCTGCTTTCCGAGTGCAAGTGACTGCTGCTGTAAACTGCAGTGACTCTCGGCCTTTGTCGCGTTTAATACGTCATCATCTGTCGTCATCATCGCCTTCGCAGGTCTGGAAGTTTTTCACGGTGACAGAGGAGCACAATGCTACTGCTATTTGCAACACATGTTTAGCAAAGATTCCGAGAGGAGGTGAAAAGCCGTTAAGTTTTAACAATCTTATATCTCACTTCAGCGGTCGTCATTGCGGTGAATCTGTTTTAGGGGCCGTTCACATGTCGCGTCTAAAAACGCGTGGAAAACGCTGAAGCGCCGCCTTCTCTTTCTTTCCAAACCCAGTCTTTGCCAAACCGCTCTGTAGTTTGAGCTCCAGTGGCGTCTGCCGTTGCTAAGCAGCCATGACATGCGCTCTCCATAAAGACGCGGTAGTTTCAGCAAAGAATAAATAGATTTTCAGCATTAAAAATTGCTTGCAGTAGCTCTGTTATCAAATTTATTTAAAAATGTTTATTCCTGTACAGCTTTGATAAGCTGTTTCTCCACCTTGCCAGTGCTTTCAGTGTTATTAAGGGAAAGGATGAAGCTGATTTGTTGGTTCATGTCACATGACCTGCGTTGCGCTTGCAGAATTCTGAAGAGTTGAGATGTTTTTATCTCGATTCTGATGTTTTATTCCCCGCCTTGTACGATTTGGCTGCTGCACACATTCATAATATGATCAATAAGAATGGACTACATGTACATGTAGCTTTACGACAGACATTTAGACATCTGACTTTACTCCATGATGCACTTTTCATTTTTTCCAGGTTGACAAAATGTCAAAGCATTTTATTTTATTTAGAATTGTGGTGCCTTACACAAAAAAATAAAAACATTTTTGAAGAGTCAGGACTGTTTGCTATGATTGTTAGACCCAGATATATAATATAAATTTCATTAGTTTATCTTAGATTTTGTATTCTCCTGTGTGCACAAAATTATCATATAATAATATGAATGTATTGGTTATCGGTATCGGTATCGGCCAAAAGAAGGACTTAATTATCGGCTATCGGTATCGGTTAGAATTTTTCATATCGTGCATCCCTATCCAAAATCATGACAGTCCACCACATGAATAGCCAATTCAATCGCATGTTAATAAATTGAAATATTCCCTAAAAACACCCAGTAAAGACAGTGATGTGGTCAGGACCGTGGCAGCTTCTTTTGAAATATATTTGACGATTGTGCCTGATGCGCCCGCGCTGTCCACAGATGCTGCCTGTTCATTCATACGTGATAGCATATCAGCCTAGGCGCGCAGTGGTATAATAATAATTATTATTGATTATTTGAATCAGTAGATTATAACGAAAACAATACCTTAACAATGAAAAGAAGCAGATTTTTACGATCAGACATTTCTTAAACTGGTGAACCCCTGTAAACATTAGTCCAAGCATGCATTCAAATAGTAAGTTCAGAACGGCTCTAATACAGAGAAAACCCAAACGATTTCGAAATACATAAAACTTACGTGGTTGGAACTACCTGTGGTTAGAAGCAGTTTCTTGTTAGTAAGACATGTGGGCTTAATAAATTTTGTTTTTGAGCACAATTTGCAAGCTACAATCTATATCTTCCATTTAAACTAAATATAAATGCATTTTAATCTATGTATTTTTGTGCGTCCTCTATAAGCACCGTTTATGAGTAGTGTGTGTGCACAAATGCCTGAGGGAACCCGGAGTATGACGTAAGAGGGAAGCCGTGATGAATCAAACATCAAATAAAGCGTAATGACAGGGGGAAAAAGAAAATGAGTCATTAGGTGCCATGTTCAATATAGCTGCATTTTTGAGATCTCTAATCAGTTAAATAGCCGAAGTTATTACTCGGTTACGTCATTAACAACGGCCCTACATTGTTGAACTAATGTGGTTCAAACGACGGAGATGCGACCATGTTCGGGAAACACTTGTGACTAGCTAGTTCGTTTCCACAACAATGCATCGTACTATGGAGGTTAACCAGCGAGTTATGTCGTTCTACGGGAAACGCACCCCTGGATGTCTATGTTAATTTAATTCTGTTTAGACTATTGTATTTGCACTTTTTTATAAACTGCTATTTGTTGCTAATAAAAGTTGTTAATATTGTTGTGCATGTTATTTTGTTATTGTTTCAGTATTAGTGTTTGGTATTCAGTTTCTGAACGGTTTAGGCACAAGCCAACAGTTTGGTGACACTGTCTGACCCTTATGTCATAATTTTTTTATTATTCACAGTAATACCGTATACCGAGGTAAAATAGGGAAGCGGTTTGACGGTATCAAAATTTGGATACCGCCCAAGCCTAATTCAAACACAAGTCTTGAGCAGTGTAGAATAGTGCCACTTTGTTTGTCGTTTCTATGACCACAAATGCAGACATGGTGTTGTGTTTACGCAACGATACCTGCTCACCGTAATATCAAACCCTAGGTATTGGAATCGGTATCAGAGGCAAAAAAGGCGGATTGGAGCATCCTTAATGTTTATTTGGGAACACAACGCGCAGCATTTCATCAGATTTCAAATTAATTATTTTTTTTAGAGGCTGAAATCACTGACAGCACGTGCTGCATGTTTAGAAACGTGACACTGCACGCTGAACAGAGCAGGACACTTAACAGATTTAAACAGTCAACAAACTTTAACGCTATAGTATACTATAGTGCATGTTTTTATATCATTGCTAAGTAATTCATTTGTTGACTATATACTGTATTAGTAGAGAAAGGTATCAAGGATGAGAGGACACGCACGTTAACGGCACCACAAGTGTGACCCCAATGTTTAAATGTCATGATTTTTCCATTTATTTGCCATTAGTTTATATCCAGCTGGTCATATTGTTAGCCAGCAAAGTTGCAGATTTAAAGATGTGACGTGAGAAAGCAAATTGTGTTCATTCAGCCGACAGAAATCCTGCATAGTTTTACATTACATCATATCTGTCCCAAATCGTTAATTTTCATAAAAACTTAACCCTAGGCCTTATGTATTGTGCATTTTAAGCGAAACATTTGTATTTCTGTAGCTCTAATAAACACTGCATGCTTCATATAGAGCTATAATTTAGGTTTTAGCCTTTTCTTCATCTTGCATCTCGTTGTGCACTTAATTCCACAATGCCTTGTTCTTATTTATTTGATATTACTAATTGTTCAACAAAAATATGTATTAAAATTAAGATACAAATTATACAAAATGAAATTTGTTCAAAAAAGGGATTTTCCACAAACAAAAACATGCGAAGTGGTCAAAAATTGTGTCTGACCCTCTCCAATTCTCCCAGCGTATTGCCGTCCAATTAATACCACGTCCTTTATGATTTACAAATTACACTTCTTTCATAATTAACAGACTAAACTGAAACAAAACAAGCAAATAATATTTAAACATAAATGTAAAACTGAAAAGAAATTTTCTTAAATGGCTACAACAACAATATAGAGCACACTTTCGCTTTCCTGATCTGTTGTTTTAAACACCGAACTTTAAACTCATCTATGCTGCTTTTTTGATTATTCTTGAAGTAAACTTTTGCCCGTTTGGTGAATAAATAAACTTTTTAGACTTCTGGTCTGAGAGTATACATTAATACAACATCCATGTGTATGTCATTTCAATACTATGGCCTTCGTGTAGATATTTAAAGACGGCCATCTTTAGCGTGACTGTTAATATGAAATAACACTTTACAATAAGTCCATTTGTAACACATCAACTAAGATTTAGGAAAGCTGTAGAATAGAAGTGTTGTTCCTTGTTACAGTGTGTTAATTTCAACATGTACTGATATAAGTAAAAGTTAAGTATAAGTTGGTTTTGTTAATATTAATGAACTATGAAATAACTTTAATGATCAATATAAATAACATTAATATTTATTCATTAAAGTATGGTTTAGTACTTTTTTTTAAAATAGTAAAGCACTATTTCAGTTTCCGTTCAGTACCCATTTTCAAAAACTATTGGTTGATTAATCGGTATCGGCCAGTGTGGTCCACCCTAGCTATTGGTATCTGTAAAAACCTGTATCGGTTGACCTCCGGTAAAAAAATTTGTCAGGCCATTGGCACCCTCTGCAAGGCATTTTTAATAATGAGTAATGTATGTTAGCTCTTATAATATATTATGTATTTTCAGTTTTGTTTAATAAAACTATATCATTACTTTATATGCTTTATGTGTAAATGAAATATCATTACTTTATATGCTTTGGATACTTTATTTTAACTCACTTTTATTGCGTCAATGCTTTTATATATGTATTTGAAGTAACTTTAAAGGCTATTGTTTGCTTAGGTCTATTTTTAATTCCTACAAAAAATAAATTATAATAATCTGATTACTCGATTAATCATCAGAATAATCAACCATTTACTCGATTACCAAAATAATCGTTAGTGACAACCTTAACTACTAAAACCATAATCATGCAGGACTAGTTTGTGAAAAAAAACAAACACAATCCAATTGATCTTTTAAGTACGTCCAAAGTTTAAAAAGACCTTTTCCTCAAAACTATTTAAAAGCCATTAAGGGAGTTTCTTGCAACATCTGCTATATGGATTACAAAGACATCTCTCTTTCTGCTCAGTTTGAGAAAAATAGCATTGCAATTCAAGTTATTTAAACTAGGGCTGTCTATTGAAATAATGACATGCATATTATTTGAATAATATTTGTTGACTAAAGCCAACAAATTAAGGACAGGACACTGTGGCACACAAAAACAGATTTCACAGCTTTTTATAAACAGTGCCTTTAAAAGTCAATAAAATGAATGTAAGCTTATCACTGACTGTCCATAGCAAACCATTTTGCAATCAAGTTTGTCCATATGTCTCTGGCAGACTTTCATACAGAATTCTTACATTGCATTTGCAATATGTTTAACTGTTAGTGTAATGTACATATGCAGATTGAGGTGATATAAAAAACAACACATTAATTGTATTATTTGTTTTAACATCACCATGCAAAAAAGCAACCCTAAACAACTTGACATAATTTTATCAAGTTGAATAACACAGTTATTTTAAGCCGAACACATCAGCACAAGAACGCTCCATTTACAACTGTAGCTGTGTTTGACACAGAGGTGTCTGCTTGCAGTGACCTTTTCACTCCTCTATATCCTTTAAGCATGTTTGCATTTGTGCAATTCAGTTTGTTTGGTAGACCAGGGTAGAAAGAAACGAATTAATAATTAACCAGTGTTTTGTGCAAGTCAAGCGGTGCATCCAAACGTCTCCAACATGTTGAGGTGGGGAAAGACACTGGATAGAGTCATCGCCATAAACTGGGTAGAAAACATGATACGGCTTAGATTAAGGCCACAGATAAAGACTGACGTGTTCAAGTTCCCTTTAATTTAACATTCCAATGAAGGCAATATTACCAGTGGCACATTCCCAAACTATTTAAAACCCAGTTTCATAAACAATCTTGTGAAACTAGAGGAATTTATTTACAGAACTACATTTTCTAATATTTTTCAGATACTTTTAATGTTTTTAAAAGAAGTCTTTTTTCCTCACTGCATTTATTTGTTTTAATGTTTTAATATATTTTCAAACGTTATGTTAAAGTTGAATTTGAAAGAATCATTTCTTATTATCAACACTGAAAACAGTTGTGTAAATTAATATTTTTGTGGAAATAATGTCAGTTTTATATTTGATGAATAGAATGTTCATGTTAATAACAATTAAAAACTATTTTTTTTAATAACAATCATGTAAAAGTCAGTGCTGTCACTTTTAATCAGTTTAATGCATCTTTGCATTACTATTTTTCAAAAAAAAAAAAAAAAATCTGATGCATATATCAGAAAATGTACATTCCAAGAAATCCAGAGAGACACCAAAAGACCATTTGTTCTTTCCAAGAGTAATGATCTCATTCAGACACTCCTGCTCAGAAAGTGGGCAACATGATTATGTATATTTATGAGGGAAAGAGGCCTTATCAGCAGCTGAAGAGATAATACAGAGGCTTGGCTCTGACACACACTGTCGATAAAGTATGCAAAGTAATGCTAACTTTGACACAAATATGCACACACACAAACAGCCAGCCACGTAGCCGAAGCAGACCCAGCAGGAGAAGAGAGAAACCAAGACCAGATTCCATAGATAATGCTGTGCTTGTGAATCTAATGAAGAGAAGAATGCATGACTGTGAGACAACTGCCACAGAAACAAGGCAGGAATTTCAGAACAATACCACTTACGCAATCTTCATGCAACAAAACAAATGTCAAGCAAATTAGTTACTAGATAGACACCTGCTTAAAGGTGATGGATCTTCAGTTAAAATACTTCCTCCTATATGACCTTACTGTGCTGAGAAGGAATTGCTAGGATGATTTCTAAGAGCGTAAACCATGTATGTTTGTTGTAGCATCCCAACAAGCCTAACACAGCAACAATGGAGTAACCAATGGCATCTGTTTGTCTGACAGAGGAAGACAGAGGGAGTATTCGCGAAAACTGTTCACTGTACTGCAGTGGTGTAGAAATTACTACCTTTTAGGTTGGCACTACCCCACTGACTGCAGTCGCTCAGAGTTAGATGGATGAACTTCAGTTTACAGGTCCACTTTCCAATTACAGACTCGACGAGCGCATCCACATCCAAATTGACACCATAAGTAATATATTTTATGCTAATAAAATTAAGTCAATAGAAAATTGAGGGTCTACAGCAGACAGACAAGCGCAAAATCAAAACGTAAAGAGCAAGTTTTTACATTGAAGAATTAGCCCACGCCTAAATTAAAATGTCCTGACAATATGTTGGTCAGAACGTATTGTACTCGAAAAGAAATTAAAGTTTTTGAGGAAACATTACAGGATTTTTTTCCATATAATGGACTTTAATGGGGATCAATTGCTTGAAGGTCCAAATTGCAGCTTCAAAGGGCTCTACATGATCCCAGCCGAGAAATAAGGGTCTTGTCTAGTGAAATGATTGGTAATTTAATAAAAAAAAAACCATAAAAAATGTATACGCTTTTTAATCACAAATGCTTATCTAGCTCTGCAATGCGTTTAACGACTTTATCAAATTTTTTCCCTCCAATTTCAAAAATCATCTGACATTGTAATTTTACCTTTTTTTTGTAAAATGCATTTGACTTTTTTAGTATGTTCGCTTTGTAAACTCTGAGTTGTACTCCCACTTACGTCACACGTGACCTTTCCAATATGACTACATAATGCGTGAAATCGTGAAGGTGCATTTCAGAGCAAGTGCAAGACAAGCATTTGTGGTTAAAAAGTATATGAATTTGTTTAGTTTTTTTTTTTTTAGAAAATGACAGATTGTTTTACTAGATAAGACCCCCTTATCTGGGATTGTGTAGATTTGAAGCTGCAATGAAACTACAATTTGGATTTTTAACACGCTGACTCCCAATGAAGTCCATTATATGGAGAAAAATCCTGGAATGTTTTCTTCAAAAACCTTCATTTCTTTTCGAATGAAAAAAGAAAGACATGCACATTTTGGATGACATGGGGTGAGTAAAGTGAGTTAATTCTGGAGTGAACTAATTCTTTAAGATGTAATCTATAATAACGCTTCCTCCCCAGTTGTCCTGTCACATCAAAAACCACCAACATTGAGCCCTACACGGGCCTCATATACAGGCCCTAGCCTGGCCCTAGTCCAAAACACTTAGGTCCTAGTCCAGCCCTTGTCTGACAGTTTATCAGAATTCTTGGCTCGACTCCGGCCTGAGCCCATCCCCCTCTTAAGGCCGGGACACACCAAGCCGACGATCGGCCGTCTGACCTCGTCGGGCAGTTGGTGGGCGTCGGTGAAGCGCGTCGGTTCGGTGTGTTCCGCACGTCGGCTCTCGTCAGCTTTCGTCGGGCTCGCGTCGGCCAAAGTTTGCCCGATTCAACATGTTGAATCGCCGTCGGGCTTGTCGGGGCCGTCTGGGAAAGAGAGCGCTCTGACATCGAATCAGAGCGCGTGGAGGACTTGAACGTGAAGTGACGTAACAAGCAAAGGAAGGAGTCAAGAGGGAACCGGCTCGCTGTCAGCATTTCGCAATTCGCACAATTCGAAACCAACTATGGCTGTGTGGAACGAAGCTATTGAAGACGAGCTGATCAATTTGATCCAAGACAGGCCAGCGCTGTACGAAATAACGGAAAAACGTTATGCAGACTACTACTACTGCCATCTGCAGGTACGCAACGGTATATCTCCTCACGCATGCGCAGAAAGCACCTTCTAGTTTGTAGTCGGGTGTCGTCAGTTCGGTGTGTTCAAGCTCAGTTTAATTGCCCAGATGCCCGCAGACGCAGCCGACTAGAGGCGACAAGATGGTCGGCTTTCGTCGACGCTAGTTGGTTGGCGTGTCCCGGGCTTTATACTGTTACAGCTATTAAAAAGTTCAATTTTGTATGTGATGGCAAATTGCTTATATTTTGTTTTGTTTTTTTAAGTTAATTTAGAAAAAACATTTGGAGCATTTTTTGATTGTAAAATGTGACCCTGGACCACAAAACCAGTCATAAGGTAAAATTTTACAAAACTGAGATATATACATCATATGAAAGCTCAATAAATAAGCTTTCTATTGATGTATAGTTTGGACAATATTTGGCCGAGATACATCTATTTGAAAATCTGGAATCTAAGGGTGCAAAAAAATCACAGCAGGAATTTTACAAAAAATCTGTGTAACATGACCTTTACTTAATTTCCTAATGATTTTTGACATAAAAGAAAAATCAATAATTTTGACCCATACAATGTATTTTTGGCTATTGCTACAAATATACCCCAGCGACTTAAGACTGGTTTTGTGGTCCAGGGTCACAAATGTAAGTTTTTGATTTTTAAAGTAATGACCAAGCGGCCAGCGATCATAGCCTATGTTGGATCAATTTAGCCTTCTCAAATAATCAGGACTTGCCTAAAATAAAATCTATAGATATTAAACAGTTCAAGCATATCACAATGTTAGTTTTAAACGTTTAACCTACAAAAATGTGTGCTGTTAGATGCAAATTCAATCATTTGTGGGGAGACTGGAAGCTATAGTGCGCTTACTTGGAAACAACTTAAAATATGGCGTCATTCAAAGGTAAGAGTAATACATCAATCGGAAATGTAAAGGCTCTATGTTTATTTGTGTGCACTCACAATATCAACAAAATGTTGTGCTTTTATAAAATAAAGAAAACAAACAGGATGCGCTTTCTATGTCTCAATCTCTTTGAACAGAATTGCTTCTTAATGATGAACCGAATAGCCCACTAGACAAGAAAAATATATCTACAGAAAGCTTTCAATTACTTTTTAAAAATGAAATCATTTACATCAAAAACAAAAACTCCTTCATTATGTAATCTGTAAAGATGCATTTCTCTCTAAAGGCACATCCAATGAGGAGATGGCGTGAGGAATTTAAATATCTCCTTAGTATTTCCCCCTGACACATTCTTTGTCATTACTTTTGCTGGTGCTTTGCAGCAAGCTTTAGCCTTTTGGGTGTGCTAGAACGCAAAACTGACGCGCTCGTTGCTGCTGCTGGCGGGGACAGTAGACACCATCCAAGCCACTCTTGACAGTGCCGGTAGCATGGTCTCGTGTTGTTTCCACCAGCGCGGCAAATATTTTTCATCACCATAATTGATGGATGTCTAAAATATAAAAATAAGGAGAAGCCTAAAACAGACCCGAAGCCCGGCCCATGTTTGAGCTATGACGTAAAAATTGGCTTAAGGCCTGACCCTAGGGGCGTAAATAAGTCAGGGCCCATCGGGCTCAGGCTGCAGTGCGGGGCTCTGCACCAACAATATTTGTTTAGAACTGTTTTGAACTACTTTCGCTTGTAAATGGTACTTGATTTGTGAATTTCTCTTCTGATTCAGGAGAGAACTGGAGAAAGCAATATTATGGGTAGAGGACTCGTATTTCAGCCAGTAGCAGCGGTTTGAAGTTAAAAATATAATAAAAAGCTTTTCACTTCCAAAGGCATTAGCTGATGGACTGGAGTCATGTGAATTATTACGTTTTTATTAGCTGTATAAACTCTCATTCTGGCGGCACCCATTCACTGCAGAGGATCCATTGGTGAGCAAGTGACGAAATGCTAAATTCCTCCCAAATCTGTTGCAAAGAAGAAACAAACATACATCTTTGATGGCCTCAGGATGAGTGAGTCAATTTCACAGTTACTTTAATAGATTTCTATGGAGAAGAAAACACAACCTAAAAATATTGTATTTATCCATGGATTACAGCTTTGTTCTTTTGGCAGTCGATTTATTATAGGCAATTATCGTATATTAGCCAAGTTAAGCATTTAAAACCCTGTTCCTGTGCAGTGCACACTGCAGCAAGCACGCCACATTCTATACCACAAAGGCTGTGCTGTGGTAAGATGCATTATCTATCATGTCAGTTTAAATTCTGATGATTTTATTTAGTTCTAACCATTACCATTTGGAAACAAGGCTGCAGAAACCCAGAGTGCAAAAAACTCTGTTTCTGCTCAGAAAAAAAGCTAAACGAAAAACATTCCCTGGTGTGTACATTAAAAAACAACAACCTCAAAACAGTTCTCCGGACAGCACACCAAGAGGAAGGCTGGACTGAGGGTGTGACTGGTGTCAGAGTATGTCTTTTGGCATGGTGTCCAGCCTGTGTCAAGTATTGATTACTGTGGAATGCTGGCATGGGCTTGCTGCAGCATTGCAGTCCAATAAAAAGAGCCAGGCAGAGCGGGAGAGAGAGCACAGCAACCCCCCTTAGTGTTGCATGATTCATCCGCCTCTCAGGCCCAAACGCTGGCCATTTTCTTTTGCCCTGCTGTATTCCTCCACTCATGTAAACCCCCCACTGGGGATCTGAACATGTTCCTAACAGGAAATTGGGCAACCGATTGTCCCTTCCTGCTGAGATCAGCGAACAGGGAAAGAGATGCGCTGCTTCCCCTACATCTGTGCTCATGTACCCTTTGGAAAACAACCGCTGGCAACGAGAAACTAACAAATTGACAAAAAAAACACATTAAGTCTTGAGTTAATTACACTGTAAACCACAGACAAAGAACCTTCTCACAACAACCCAAGCGCAGCCAAAATCAAGAGGAGGTTGTCATGATAACACATTTGATTGTCTTCACAGGGTCAAAGTGAGACTTTTGGCACATTTTAAGCTAACACACTTCCTGCTGCAAGCCCACGCACATATAGCATTCTGTTTCACTTTTACCATTATTGTAAGACAATATTCAGCTTAACTAGGTGGATATAATTTTGTTTAGATGTAACTGACCAGAAAAGTGCTTTCTCTAAAAGATTTGTTGAAGTTATTGCTGTTATGCAATACACTTTCATGCTTCTGTCATATGTATTAATATATGTGACCGTATACCACAAAACCAGTCTTAAGCAGCACGGGTATATTTGTATCAGCAGCCAAAAATACCTTGTATGGGTCAAAATGATTGATTTTTCTTTTATGCCAAAAATCATTAGGATATTAAAGGTTGTATCAGCGATTTCTAGCCTAAAACATAAAGTGTCAATTTCAGCTGACCTTTCTTCACGATCCGCTCGCTGCCTGCCCCATAAATTGTCTGTGAAAAAACCGCGTCTCTCTGGTCAGCCTAGGGTCCGAGATATGCCAAAAAAACAATCGGCACTACCAACCTTTCCACACATAAACAAACAGTGTTCCAACCAATCAGCGTCAAGGGTTTGGTGTTGTGGACTTTCGCTCCGCCTCCCTCACATCCCTGCACCAGTACGAAAGTCCACAACACCAAACCCATGACGCTGATTGGTTGGAACACTGTTTGTTTATCTGTGGAATAGTTGATAGCGCCGATTGTTTTTTTTGGCATATCTCGGACCCTAGGCTGACCAGCGAGACGTGTTTTTTTCACAGACAATTTATGGGGCAGGCAGCGAGCGGATCGTGAAGAAAGGTCAGCTGAAATTGACACTTTATGTTTCAGGCTAGAAATCGCTGATACAACCTTTAAGTAAAGATCATGTTCTATGAAGATATTTCGTAAATTTCCTACTGTAAATATATCAAAACTTAATTTTTGATTAGTAATATGCATTGCTAAGAACTTAATTTGGACAACTTTAAAGAAGATTTTCTCAATATCTCAAGATTTTTAAGTAGTTGTATCTCGGCCATTTATTATTTATTCAGGCTTCAGATGATGTATAAATTTGACTGGTTTTGCGGTCCAGGGTCGCATATTGTTTAATATATTAAACTCCCAATTAGAAAATGATGCACATCAAGCAGTTTTTTTAACCATAATTTGACAATTACATGAAAATAGTGGAAAAAAATTATTAAAAAGATTTCAGGTGTTTCTTCTTCTTTCCTCACTATAATCAAAGTATTAATCAAAATGTGTTCTTGTGACTAATTATTTAAAGTTTTTTTTTTTTTTTTATATGTTTTCAATTTCACTTTCCATCCTGTTAGTCTTTTGTAAGATGCAACTAGTGACCAGTGATAAATTTGTCATGTTTTGTGGTTGTAGTTGCTTTGCCTCAATCCTTTGGACAAAGTGACAGAGATTGGTATAACAGTTCATATTTGAACAAAGATAAATTATGTTCATCTGTGTAGGAATTCTCATATTTACGGTATTTTATATTCATATACTAGCCATTGTGTAAATAATCAGTTAAATATATTTGAAGTACCTTGACCCAAAAATGTTTAAAACATTGCCATACCCTTTTATACAAATACAACACATTGACATATGTGAGCCTGGACCACAAAACCAGTAGCAATAGCCAATAAAATCGGTCAAAATTATCAATTTTTCTTTTATGCCATCATCATTGGGTTATAAAGTAAAGATATTTGAGGATATTTCCTACTGTAAATATATCAAAACTTAATTTTTGATTTGCAATATGCATTGCTAAGAACTTCATTTGGACAACTTTAAAGACGATTTTCTCAATATTTAGATTTTTTTTTTTTTGCACCCTCATTTTCCAGATTTTCAAATAGTTGTATCTCGGCCAAATATTGTCCTATCCTAACAAAACATACATCAATGGAAAGCTATAAATCTTAAAAAAAAAAAAAAACATATCCTATGAGCAATATATTTCTACACAAATTTATTTCTAAAAGAGCTTAGAAGGTACTGCATAGCAGGACTAACCCAAATGTTGCTTATTTAATCACAGGCAGGTTTCTTTAACCCACTGATGACTGAATTTTGCTCAAAACGAAAGCCAGTGCTGTAAGCCACATTTTCCAACTACATTTTGCCAGCATAAAGTGTGAACCATAGAAACCAGCGAGATACAAACAAAACATGATTGTCCAACAGCTGCCATCGAAGGAAACTGCGGTAATACAGGGTAAACCTGATGCTGCAGTGTATTATTTATATATTTCTATGTACAATTTGCATACGCTTATATTTTAAAACAACCCTAATTCACGAGTAGAGCATGAGGATGCTCGGTGCCAAATCGTTCATTTTACTGCAGTAAACGTGGCAAATGGAGTGATATAGTAAGGACCGGGGGCGTTGTATTGCAAATGCCAAGCTAAAAGAAAACAGACACCCTTATGCATATTTTTAACACATTGTAACCACTAATTAGGTGTAAACGCTCCCATAAAGTGACGCGGACTATTTATGGCCAGTGAAAGCTGTCAGAAATATTAAACATTGCAATGACTCCAAGTTAGGACAAGACCGACAATAAATAACATAAAGCAAGCAGTTTATAACTCTACAGAGATATGACATTTAAACAACAGTACGGTTTATCATTGTAAACGTTCAGAAAGAGTTAAATACAGATAGAAGAAAAACAGACAAAACACTTTTAAAGTGCAGAATAGCGGAGTGAAGTTTAGCGCAGCGTTAGCAGGCTAAGCTAATTGGCACAGCATTGCGGTTCAATGGAAGAAAACAACAGGGAAAAAAAGTAACTCGCAAACCTGGCTGGCTTTGTAAAACTGCTTCTTCAAGCCCGCCACGGACATCTTCAAAGCGTAATCCTCTTTTCTCGACGAAAGAAAGACTTGAAAAGTAGGTTTTTAATACTGACACAACAGTGTGACAAAAGTCAACGGTCGCTGAGTGAAATATAAAACTCAAGTCCTCAGATAAACGATAAACGACACCCGCTCCACAAAAAATACTCCAGGTGGCTGCTGGGAAAGGTTTTCTTAAACTATGTTGTTAAATGTTCTTCTCGTGGCTTTCTACTAAATTGAGACTTCAATACGGTTAACTGTGCATCCACCGCATTTGTAAGTCTTGAGAAACTAGCGGTTTCCTGCGCAACGCAAGCACATTCCTTGTGCGAGCGGAGAAGGGACTGGAAGCGGGACAACAGCGTCCGCTACCGCTCAGGAAATGCACTGCTGCACCCACAGCGCAACTGCTTCTATTGACCAGATGATGGAGCCAGATGTCTATTTTAGTGGAGTTCTACAAAAACTCTTCTCGTTTGTTAGCGAACTAAAGCTATATTAACAGCAGTAACCGAACTACGAATGTTTTATATCTTTTATGCTCATCAAGACTGCATTTATTTGATCACAAATAGTAAAAACAGTAATATTATAAAATATTATTATCATTTAAAATAAATGTTTTCCATTATATTTGTGGAAAATGTATTTTTATATCCACCCAATTTTCCCGTAAGAGCATTTGTAAATTTTCTGAGTCTAGCTTCCGGTCTAGCTATTTAAAACTTTAGCTGTACAAAACATCTTTTTTGCTGCTTGGTATTGCAAATCAGGGTGTTTTACCGTATGGTTTTAATGTGAACCAGTAAAGACTGGTTTGTAGTGTAAACAGTTTTAGTTTACTGCAGGTTGTTAATCTTCTCGTTATTTCCTACAATACAGAAGTCTCGCCCATGAGAATAAGGTTGAACAATAAGGTGGATGTTTTTAAGGACAAAATGAAATTTTCATAAATCTTTAGAAATTAGACTTACATGCTCATTTGGTGCTCAAACATTTCTTATTATTACAGTTAAGTGATTGTGTAACTTAACATGTATTATTCTTCAATGAAAAGTTAAGAACATCATTCATTTGAAATATACATTTTTGTAATAATGTAAGTTTTAACACTCATTTTTAATCAATGTAATGCTTCTTTGTTAAATAAAATGATTATTTTAAAAAATAATAATACATCTACTACACCCAAAACATTGAGCAGTAAGCTATAGGCCTATACAGTTGAGGTCAAAAGTTTTCACCCCCCCCCCCCCCTTCAGAATCTGCAAAATGTTAATTATTTTAACCAAAATAAGAGGGATTATACAAAATGCATTTTATTGTTTATGTAGCACTGCCATGCATAAGATATTTCAAATAAAAATAGTTTACATATAGTTCACAAGAGAAAATAATGGTTGAATTTATAAAAAATGACCCCATTCAAAAGTTTAAATCCCTTTGATTCTTAATACTGTGTTGTTACCTGAATGACCCACAGCTGTGTTTTTTAAGAGCCAGGAGTTAAAACTTTTGAACAGAATGAAGATGTGTACATTTTTCTTAATTTGCCTAAATATAGTCTTTTTTTCATTTAGTACTGCCCTTCAGAGGCTACAGAAGATACTTTTATATGTTTCCCAGAAGACAAAATAAGTTTTACCCAATTTACCCAGATCTTCAAATTCAAAAAGTTTTCACCCCACGGATCTTAATGTATTGTGTTTCCTTCTGGAGCATCAGTGAGTGTTTGAACCTTCTGTAATAGCTGCATATGAGTCCCTCAGTTGTCCTCAGTGTGAAAAGATGGATCTCAAAATCATACAGTCATTGTTGGAAAGGGTTCAAATACACAATGTTGGAAAACCAAAGAATTTGTGGGACCTAAAGGATTTTTCTGAAGAACAGCAGGCAGTTTAACTGTCCAGGACAAACAAGGGACTCATGAACTGTCATTAAACAAACAAACAAGTGTATGTAAACTTTTGGACAGGGTCATTTTTATAAATTCAACTATTTTATCTTGTGGACTATATGTAAACATCTTTAATGTGAAATATCTTATTCATGTCAGTACTAAATAAACAATAACATATTTTGTATGATCCCTCTTATTTTGGTAAAACTAATTAACATTTTGCAAATTCTGCAAGGTGTATGTATACTTTTGACCTCAACTGTAGATATACATTTTTATATTATAATATTTACACTTTTCTCCCCCTTCTAAATATTGATATTGCAAGTTTGGGGATTTATTTTTTTGGAATGCATTTTACCTTGAAATAAACCCTAATGGAAAAAAATTAGTAGTCACAAAACACTCAGTATAAAGTAAAAAGACCTTTATTACATTCTGGAATCCATGTGTTTAATCCTCATTGTACAACAATAACTCTTAATGTGTTTGTTTTATTCTCTGTATCCATAATATACCATAAATTATATTCCTTAAAATCTATAATATGATTTATTTGCTTAAAAATAAAGTTAACAACTGAAACAACCACAGAAGGACCATGGCAAAGAATGAGGACTCTTATAGGGGATTTTCTGCTTAAAAATGCTCTTTAAAAAAATAGGATTTTAATTCTTCAAGACAAAGGATGACACTACATGGGTGAGAAAATGTTACAGAAGAGGACAGAAGTGAAGAAAGAAAATATCACAAAAATAAACAAGTAAAAAACACAACACTAGATTTAAAGATTAAATTCATCCTTATATATCTATATACCTTATCGTTTTGATCCTATTCTTTTTTATTTTAAGCAAGTCAAACTTGAAAAAGTCCACCAATAGCACTGATATAAGACAGGGGTAAAATTCTTTGATACTTCTGCAATTAACATTCACAAGAAAAGTTACCGTACACAGTGATCAAGGTTTAAGGTCTTCTATTTTTGGTGCAAGGTGTCTTGCTAGGCTAACTGAAGAAGACATTTTAGGACAGAGAACCCAGCTATCTCCCTGAGTGACTGAGTGTAGATGTAAACGCACACTTCCAGAACTAGCCTCAAGGACGAACCGGACGCTTGCGGCAGTTTGAAGGGCTGCGAATTACACTCCACAAAAATACATCGTCTAAAACTCGAAATGGTTTTTGCAAAGCATTTGCACTTTGTTACAATCTTTCTCCACCTTCACACGTCAACTTAAGTTAGACAAGTGTAAAAAAAATAAAACGAAAAAGCGCAGACAGAACTTAGCAAGGGGGTGTTAAACGATCCGAGCTGGAGTGCTCATGAAATCCAAGGAGATCCTTGGCTTGTGAAGGCTGTCAATACTAAAAATGGAAAGACTGACTATTGCACAGGCAGACACTATGATACGGTGTTAAACACCCAGAAAACGTGTAATATAGCATATAAAATCTTACAAGAAAATATAGTTAGGCACCGTTCCAGCAGTGCAAAAAATAAAGCATCAGGCGAGCTTGTTAAGTCTCAGAAAACTGGACGCTGATACTTATCAATCATTCGAAACATCTTTCATACCCTGTAATCTTACAAAGCTGGGTACTAAAGGGTTTTGAAAAGCCCTGCTTTGGGCTTTAGTTTGTATTCCGGTTTCTGGGCCACTCCTAAATCTCCCCTGAGACCAATCTGGACTTCCTGCCTCTGAAGAATGAAGGCTGATAGTAGATTTTTCTCCTTCGGGTTGAACCGCAAAGTTTCAGAACATAAACTAACCATAATATTCCCTAACTCAGGGGGGTAGCTGATGGTTCTGTCGACCAATAGTGAACACAAAGGATAAATGGATGACTGGGAGAAAAAAAAAAAAAGTCACAGCAACACAACACTGATCTCCACATTGGACACAATGCAAACATGAGGTATGGCCTGTGAATCCACTTTTCCTCAAGTCTGAAGTACGACATCTCTGCGGTGTCCTCATGACTGACGGCGAGCTCAGGTTGTCCGTTGTCTCTAAAAACATAAAGTTCCTTCCATCCACTTCCTTCCATGTTCTTTGCATTCTCCAGAGGCCTTGCTCCATGTGAGTGGTTTGCTACACTTCGGAAAGTCTCATAGTGGCATTGTCTTTTCGCCATCTGATGTGGGGCGACAGCAAAGTCCTGCTCTTCGTGGAGTATTTAAGTGCCGCCCACCTGCATCTAAATCTAAAGCTTTCAAAACCAGCATGTCATTCCAACTCCAGCCCAGAATTCCCAGTGGTTGGGAAAGTCTTTGAAAGGGCTTGAGAACATTTGCTCTAAGGTGCAACTTTCTATCTTTGCCTACATATGCTATGTACAGGCTCTGTTTATAAATATATTCTCAAATACATCTGTCGCTCTACATACATGTGGTTTCCGATCAAACGAGGAAATCAAAATATCTAATATCTTTATCCAAGTGGCATTTGCGTGGGAAAGGGTAATAAGGATGAGGTTTTCATTAGTTTAATTGCATATTTGAAATTTATATGCAAAAATGAAGAGCTCAAAAGACACACCACATGCACGTGTGGGATGTGCGTTAGTGTTGAGTTTGTAAAAGTGAAGGTGCTCATGTGGCATTCGCAACCTCAGGTGTGTGTGCATTGGTCCCTTTAAACAGTTTTGCATCGAAACTGTTCATTTACAGAAACCAAGCCTTAAGAGCTTGTTTTAGATATGGGGCAGGAATACATAATACATTCTGTCTTAATCCTGAGGCTTTGCCACATGTTAGGTGGGTTACATTCATAGTTCTCTTCCTAAGAGTACTCAGATACATTTTTTAGGGAAATCTGAGCTCCAGGTTTGAATTAAATATACATCATTTACTCCGTTTGAGTCACTATATGTAGGTAGCATGAGTAACCTTAAATGACTGCTGATATTTAACAGCGTCATCTAAGAAATCTGGGTCCTGGGTCACTCCATCAGGAGGGAGGTTATAGATGGAGTTCTAAAGTGTAACGTGCAAGATTGTCAGTGTGTTGCTGGTTTTTCTCAAACACATATCCATCTGCCTCCTCCTATTTTCATTCCCTGCCTTTCTTTAAATGTCTCTTCCTCTCTCTGTCTCTCATCAGAGTCAGTTTGACACTTCAATGAATGTTAGCCCTCAGTGGAGTCTGGGAAGGAGATCTCGCTGCAGAAAACCTCTCTGTAGAGAGCAGGGAAGTTGTAGGCTGTTTCTGGGTGAAGGAGACGGAAAAACTCCAGCTTATCAATATGGAGGTTGCAAATAGACTTCATCATGGGCAACTTGGACACCATCTGTTGAGTCGATAGAAAAAGAAAAGACAGTTGTAACATTTTCTTATTTACACTACCAGTCAAAAGTTTTTGAACAGTAAGATTTTTAATGTGTTTTAAAGAAGTTTCTTCTGCTTACCAAGCCTGCAAAAACATTTTGAAATATTGCTACTATTTAAAAGAACTGTTTTCTGTTATTAATAATTTATTCCTGTGATCAAAGCTAAATTTATAAGCATCATTACGGCAGTCTTCAGTGGCACATGATACTTCAGAAATCATTGTAATATGCTGATTTGCTCTTCAGAAACATTTTATTAGTATTATTATTATCAATATTAGTAGAGTACATATTTTTTCAGGATCCTTTGATGAATAGAAAGATCCAATGATCAGCATTTATCCCAAATAAAAAGCTTTCGTAAAATAATACACTACACCACTCAAAAGATTCAAAAGAAGAGTCGTATATTTGATTTGGTTTATAGAAATTAATACTTTTATTTAGAATCTTTAAATTGATCAAAAAACATTTGTTACAAAAGGATCATGTGACTGGAGTAATGATTTTAAAAATTCAGCTTTGAAATCCCAGGAATAAATTACATTTTAAAATATATTCAAATAGAAAACAGTTATTTTAACAGGGTAAGTAAAACAAAAATAGTAAAACTATTTCAAAATGTTGCAGTTTTTGCTATATTTTGGATCAAATAAATGCAGGCTTGGTGAGCAAAAGAGCCTTACTGTTCAAAAACTTTTAAACATTAATAATATTATTTAACATGATTGATTGATTGAAATGATTAAATATTCAATATTCTAATGTATATGTTCATGAAAAGTTAATGCATTTGGGTCCTTTTTAATGAATTTCAGGAATAATAATAATATACACTACGATTTAGAAGTTTATAAAAAACTAATTTGCACAAAATGAGGTTAATCTTCACCATACAAAGAATCCAAATGATGTCTGGGTTTGATTTATAAAAAACTGCTAACACATTACATCGATTATTGTAATATCTATAATAAAATACAGCTGTTTATATTATTCACTGGCAAACAGGACTTTTGCATGGGTGAACTCTTACATCCATACTCAACTCAAGGTTTTGATCAGTTTTTAGAATTCAGACAGAACTTATTCAATTTGACATTTTAACTGTTTTATTAAGCGTGTGAACAGCATAAAAATAAGAGTAACATAAATATATTTATTAATTGCATATGTTTATTTTGACAGCCCAGATTTTTTTTTACCTTTAACAGATGTGAGAGTGTCAACCTATTGATCATCCATTAAAAAAAATAAAATTCTCAGTACCTTTGCCAGTTTCTCCTCATCGGCGCCACTTTTATGAAGACAGTGTTGCAATGCAACATAGACCTTCTCCTGAAGTTTCTGCACCTTCTGAGCATCTGTCAACCAAGGTCGGTCTGTGAAATAAACAAGTGGAAGAGTAAACTCTAATGTCTGGTTATGTATCCTTTGAAAACACTGCTAACAGTGTTAAAAGTCCCATATTGTCAAAATCGAAATTTCCTGGCTTTTTTCATGATAACTGAGGTCTAGGGGCTATGTAACTACCATATGAGTTTCAAAACAGTCAATCCACAGTAAACTGCACACAGCCTGCTTAAAGTAGCTGTTCCTTTTCACGAGCCGCTGTGACTTCCGTAACGATGTGACGTCCGATCTACTCAGTCACCACCTTCAGTCACCACCCCGAGCACCAATCACGTCCCACCCTCCTTTTGTCAAACCCAGACAACATCGTGTCCATAACATTGCTAAGCAACAACAACACGGAAACTAATCTAGAAAACCCTGTTCAGTCGATAGATGTCGAAACTACATCATTGCACAGGCTTCAAAACAACGTGAATATAAGAGACCAGTGGCACGTCAACTTCAGCCTCTTTCACACAGCGATTCCGGTAAATACACGGATAATGTTTCCCATGATTTGTTCCGGAATTGTTTGATTTGGTTCATTCACAGTTGTTTTCCGGAATCTGTGCGTGCTTTACACACAACCCATAAAGACATGTGACGTTTGGATGCCCGATCGCCGCTTCATTCCACTTTGCACGTATTTTTTCGTCATGAAGAGTCGCATGATAACGTGCATCAATCACTACAACACTGCCTTTATGGTTCTGGCTTTTGTTCACACAGCACTCGTTCCCGTAATTTTCCAGAATCAGCGGGCATTGTGAAAGGTGCTTTACTAAAGCAACAGTTATGTAGCTTACTGCATTCGGTGTTTGAAAAAGAAAAAACATTAATGATCATTCTGAAATATCCTGTTGAGTATCAACAAGCTAGCCTCTCTCTATGGCTCTGGGTTCAGCTACAACGATACATGACCGTAGTTACCTGTGACTGGCCTGGCTGTGCGTCACTCAGAAAACAACTGGCCAATCAGAAGAGAGGCTCATGAATATTAATTAGATGGGCCAAAATCGACCTGTTTTGACAGAGCTCCTAAAAAAGGAGCTGTAAAAATATATTGAGATGGATTTTGGCACTTATACCGCAAATATATATTCTTAAGGACATCAACAACTAAAATAAACCTCCAGAAATGTCTACAATATGGGACCTTTAAAGATTACTTAAAACTAATGTTACAGTAAAACTACCTGGAGACAGAAGCACAGTGGCGGTAAACAAAGCCATCTCCTCGTCAGAAAGCTGTAGCCGACTGAGGGTTTTAGCCATCTCAAACACAGCAGCCACCAGATCATCACAACCTACAGACAGGAAAAAAACAGATGAAATATAACAGAAAAATTTACTATGAGCTGTAAAAAATTTACAATGCTGTAATTTGACCCACAAAACAAGAAGAGGCAAACAAATGGAAACTCAGCCAATTTTAGCAATCATTCAATTGACCTGGAAAGATTTTAATTGACCTGTTTTTCCATTTCAATAGATGTTTGTTTAGGTCTATATAAAGAGTAACCGTGACTTAATCATATGATTTTACTGCACTTGGTGTACCTTTGTACCAATTGCATACAAGTACACAACATGCCCTTTGAAACGCTACAGGATGCTAAATCATGTGAACGGTCTAGGGAAGAAACTCACCGAGAGCTTTAAAGAGCTGCGGGCTTGCGAACTTTCCGTCGAACAACAGCGTGTTGTTGATGGGGTTGTAGGCCCGACACATTCGGATCAACAGCACGTCTAGGCAGCCTGGATGGGCAGCGCCACATAGAAGATGGACAAAGGAAAGGCAGGAAAGAAGGAAGAGAGAGGCAAACGAATGCTCCACGATGCACACACACAGGAAAACAAACAAAAAAAGTGGGATTTAATTGCAAAAATTACAAAATGTTTTCAAATTGAGGATACATTAAAACAGTCATCATTTTGACAAATTAATAGTGATGTCGACATTCAATTGAATGGCAATGATGGTTGTTTTAAAGAGAAAGGAAAAAAAAGAACAGTAGTGTTTTTTGTTTTCATTTAAATAACAATTTGGGTATAAGGCACACCAGACAGTGCACAAAGGGAGGACACAAGCAGGGGGAAAAGGACGAGAGAAAACGACAAAAGAGCCATTGTCAGAACAGAATCAGAGAATACATATGGTCTAAACTAATATACAACTGTCATACTGTAAATAAATATACCGTATTAGAAGGGTTAAACAAGGTACTTAAAATGTATTTATTGCAGGTATTCACTAATGTGGAGAACAGTTGACGAGTTGATGCTGACCTGCTTTGAGAAGGATAATCTGGTCATTTTGACACAAGTCCATGAATCCAGAGATGCGCTTGGCAAACTCCACCACATACTGGATGGCGTTCGTGATGTGCACTGCACACTGCTGCCACATCATCTCTGTGGACTGGGATGAAGAAATATACGTTATGACTCGTCCACCCAAATACTGATTATTTGCAATTATGATGTGCATTTGACGTACTTTTTATTCTACTTTTAATTAAGCTCTTAAAAAATTAGAACAGGAATGATTGTATTCTGTGTGATTCACTAACGTGGAATGTAAGGTTGGGTAATTGCTTGGATTACAACATACATATCGTACATGCTGTTACACCCCATGGTATTAAAAAGTACTCTGCATCTCATTGGCAGTTTGTTATAGGTACCTTGTTTTGGGTGACGCGCATCTCCTCAGGTGTGTAGAGGGTCCAAACAAATCTTTTCAGCTCTTCTGTGCTGTACTGACTTGTCTCGATATGGGATTTTACCACATTCTGTGTTATCCGTTCTAAAGGAAACATACATCATTTATTTAGAGAAAATAGTGTAAAAATGTACTGATTATCCATAATTACGTACAAATAATTAGAAAGTATAAAAATATATATATTTAGTAAAATTTATAAACTACAGTTCAAAAGTTCTGAGGTCAGTCAGATTATTTATTTTCTTATTATTTTTGTTTAAAGAAAATACTTTACAAATAAATGCTATTCTTTATGGTTCTTACAAAAATATTAAACTGTTAATTTTTAAATTGCTCACTTAAAATTTAAATTAAAAACACTAATAATGTGAATAAGGCTGCATTTATAAATTATTGTTTTTTTACATTTCCAATTCATTTAAAAAAATAAGTCGTTTTTTGAGCACCAAATCAGCCTGTTACAATGTCAAATGACCACGTGAAACTGAAGACTAATGTAATGGTTGCTGAAAATTCAGCTTTGCAATATACAATACAAAACAGCCATTTTAAATTGTAATAATAGTGGAAAGCATTACCACTTTGGATAGTTTGTTTGATTGAATAAATAATCTTAGAGAACATAAGAGACTTCTTTCAAGAACATTTTAAAAACTACCAACCCAAAACTTCTGAATGTATATAATGTAATATAATATAATATAAATACATTCCTATTATCAAAGCATACTAACCAATTTCCATCAAGGAACAGCCTTCAGGTGGGTTAAGTAATGAGCGACTGTAAAGTCCCATCTCGTGCAGGGTCTGGTACTCGTGTTTGATGTGTGTCATGTCACCAAACTCCTGACTGTTCGACTCAGGAGAACTCTGGGAAGACGAACTGCTCCCACCGCTTCCTCCCAGCAGCTCTAGGCTACAGTAGTCAGCAGCTTCCTCCGGTGTGAGTGGCAGATCAAACAGGAGACCGTCTGGTAGCGTGGTTATGTCATCCAGGTCACTTAGTGTGGTGCTGGAGCCACGACTGTAGGCCCGGCCGTGGTTGGTGCTGTTCTCCCCGATCTCGTCACCAGCATGGCCGGATACACTGTTGCCCAATCCCCCTGCCCGCTCCTGGGACTGCTGGTGCTTCTGAACCTCGGCGTAGAGGCTGTCGCGCTGCTTTTTTGACATGCGTCCAAACTTCACCGCTGGAGAGAAAAGAAGGGTGTGGAAAGAAAAGAAAAAAGTCGTTAGAACCGAAAAGCAAGCTAAAAACACACGGGGGAAGATCTAAACTAAAACCACTTTCAAGCCTGGCTGTGTTTCTTTGGCCAGTGTCTACATGAAGTCCTTATATTCACGCTGTGACCACAGCTGCGTTAAATACAACTTCCAGTAGGAAATGCGCTCTTGCGTAAGATTAGACTCACCATCACGGCTCATGCCCAGTGCCAAACACTTTTGCAGGCGGCAGTGTTGGCAGCGGTTGCGATTGGTTCGGTCAATAAGGCAGTTCCTCTGCCTGGAGCAGGAGTATATCGCATTGTTTTGCTGACTTCGGCGGAAGAAGCCCTTGATGAATGAAAAAAGGGAAAAAAGAAAACAGAGGTCAAGACAAGGCTGCATTTCCATTTTCTCTGTGTACTGTAAATCAAAGGTCAATTAACTCTAAAACCTCACTTTTTCAAAGTACAAAAATCTCAAGGACTAGCTGTATGGTTTCAGCCACCAGTGCAATTATATGATCATTTATTAATGCCATGTGCAATCCATGATGGTTCGAAAACATGGTTGAGTAATGTGGAGTAATGTCATTTGGCAAAGATTTTCCGGCAGGAGTCTGAAACATTAGATCAGATCTGGCACACATTGTGTGTCCTGTGGTCGAATACAAGCTGACTGAGATTTCTGACTCGTCAGAAAGCCAATCAGATAAAGAGGCTGTATTGTTTACTGTTTCAGGGTACAGTCTGAAGACGTCACCAGGGTGTAACTACAAGGTGCTCTAACTCCAAGTCTTGGATACTTTAACACTGTTTATTTTATTTTTTATCTGAAGCGAATGGCGCATTTGGGGGTAAACAGTTTGACAGAAACCTTTAAACCAAGCGGAAAAAAAAACTCTGTAACCATTTACTCACCCTGTTGTTACAAAGCAGTATGATGTTCTTTTTCTGCAGAAAACAATGTTTTATAAAAAAATATTTCATTGTTGTTTGTCCATACAATAAAGTGGTTTTCAAAGTTTTGGACCCCATTGACTTTCACTGTGTGGACAAACATTTTTAAGTATCTACACAGAAAATCAGAACATACATGTTTGGAACAACATGAGGGTGAGGAAATGATCATAAAATTGTCATTTTCGGTGTGCTGTCCCTTTAAACCTTGAGAAGAAATGAAGGTTAACTGATCGAAAGGATGCTCGCTTACCTTGCAGCCTTCACAAGTGATCACCCCATAGTGGATGCCCGATGACTTGTCCCCGCAAATCTTGCATGGGATTACTTCGATTTGTGCTAGGAGAGGGAGAAATGGTTGAAACATTAGCCCAGAGTTGTTTTTGATCATACACATACACAGCTAATAGAAAAATCCTGACTCATAAAGCATTAAAAGCCATCCGCTATCTACATTACAGCTCTAAAGCAAACTACGCCAGTGTTCTTTGTTTGACCTATTGATCTTTGAGCAATCGTTCGATAACAAAAAATAAATATAGGGCGGCACAGAGCCCGAAGGTCTGGTGTGACTCTCACAGGGACGTGGAAACTTTGCCAATGTCGTGTTCCTTCAATACGTACAATGCACAACTAAAACACAGCTAAAGAGAAGGTTTAAGTGCTACAGCTCATATTCAAAGACTCAACTCAGGATGACATAATAACACAAGTCCTTGGACCACAGAATCAAAAACAGCTTTATAAACAGAGCTCGCTCTCTGCTTGGCACAGTTGAGCTGGAATTAAGCGGATTGTGATGCTCTGTATGGGAATTATAAACAGCTGCAGGTTCATGAATAGAACCTTTGAACGCAAAAAATTCCTTAGAACCAAACAACAGTATATACACCTACACCTGCACACGCAGTTCCTCTATATCCCATCAAAACAAGCTGTTCTTTTCATTAAACTGTTTATACAAGTTGAAGCGCTATCCTTAAATAGCAGGTCAAGTGCATTTTTTTTGGTTAAGAAGTTTGATGAGTCAAATGGCACAGGATGGATCCCAACAAAGGTCCTTTCAGGTGAACGGAGTGTAGGAAATGTCATCAATATGTTTTGCGCAATGACGCAATATCATAAGTGACGACTAATGTGTAGTGACAGGGAACCAGCCGTCCCGAGATACACGCTTCGGCCCGAATGCTTGTTGATGTGTGCGTCACATTTGAGAAATGGAGTTTGAAGAGTTGGAGGGGTCGAAGAGGGAACAAGAGACATGTCTGCTTGATGTTTCCAGAAGCTGGGTTGATAAACACAATCTGCGAAAGCACTTTTCAAAGAATTGAGAAAGAAAATCAAATTTATTCCATAATGCAATATGTCAGTGGAATTACCAAATGGAACATATTCGGTCTTTTTCGCTCGCTCTCTTTCCTTCTACCCCATTCTGAGCCCCTGGCCCCCACCCTCTGTGTGTTATATAACTGCTGTCTGGCTACATTCCATGAACACACTCATTCAGAGGAGATCACCCTAGCAACGCAATGACGAGCATTCCTTTATCCCTCCCCTCCCACTTTCCCATTGGCTCGTGACAGCGTGGCTTGGATTCTGACTCGTCCGCTCACATGCCACTCACCTGCGTAGCACGGTCAGGCTATGTGGCTGAGCTGTTCTACTGACACACTTTCCTACTGAGCCGAGGGAGGCGCTTGTGCGGTAGCCTCGCAAGCGCTGTAATCTGATTAAATTTTTTTTTTTTTTTTTTTTCCTGGCATGCTTAAGGTGGAACCACAAAAATCAAAACCATTGTATTATCAGGAAAACTTGTATGCCTGTATAAGCAACTTTTTTTTCTTTTTTTTTTTAATCAGAGACACATGACCAAGAGATGGATTTTATGTAATGGCCTTAGAGTGATATAGGACTTTTGCACATTTGGAATATCTACAGTACACTCATTTAAGAGCTCTGTAACTTACACTTGCCCTCAACATGTGGCAGCCTGTCAAAAATTTGAGCACAGTCCCAGCTGTCTCGTAGCTCTTACATAAAACTATTTTTAAGTTACGACTGCTGTGCACGGTGGTTGGAGGTTGACTTTTAAAAAGCCTTGGTTTTACCATACGATGCATCTGATGTCTAGTTATATACATACACATTCATAACGCAAAACAAAACCTTTCATATGGGGAATATCACATTGCAAAATGTCAGGTAAAAGCAAACCGCACTGCCTACATGAAAGTATGACTCACCAAACAGTAACGGCAAGAGACAACACACTATCACTGAATTATGGTAAATTCACAAATTAAGGGCTGACAGAATTACTAACAAGATGTCTGGAAGACAAACATCTCCCTTTAATACTTAGTTTAATACGTTAAAAAGCCATTACTCATAACATTTTAAGCCATAAACACTTAGTCAAATCAAAAGTATAGCAAACAGCTCTTGTTTGATTAACCGATTCGTACACTGCTGTAGAAGCCGGAGGCAAACGCAGCCAGACTGCCGAAAAACTAATTAAGAGGAGATTTATTAGAGTGCTATGTTTATCGGGCAAGCTGGGGTTAGTAATCTAGCTCTTCTTATCTCCTCTCTCTAGGCCACTCTATGTCAGTTAGTCAGTGTGTCAGTCCATCAAATACCAGTCAGCAGTTTCACAGAGTGATGTTGGGAAAAAACCCAACATAAATTCAGAGACTTTGACCTTATCTCACATAATCAAACAACTTGGTTCGGCAAAGTCTAAAGGTCCTGTTTATCTTGCTTTTGCATAGCACAGTGTATAACTAACCCAACTTGTGTGAGATTTGTGCGCGCGGTTTATATAAGAGACAATTTTGAAGTCTGCTCTGTCTCATCACCAGCAAGCTTGCTTTGATCTCATGCAAACAGGGTGCAATTTGCATCCGCTTACTTGTACTTGAGATTTCCAAGACGTTTGTGGTCAGCTGTAATGATTTTTCCTCTCCCACATGAGTTAAAAGTGACCTACCTATACTAAGTAAACTGAGATGGTGGAATGACACCACAAGAGTCTTTAAATATGCACAGAGGGATTGAGTAATTCTTTGGTATAAGTAACAACACCAAGTTGAAAAACATGAGCTGATAGGGAGTGTAAGGTGACTCTTGATGGGCATTAATTATCTTGATGCCTGCTGGGATTAGGGAACAATAAAAGCACAAACACATGCATAAAAGTCCCATTTTCCCATCTTGTGGTTTTATATATTAAATCTAAAATAAATTAGATACATTTGCATAAAAATACTAAGAGTTAAACATTGTTCGGTCATTATTTTCATCATTAATAATGATTCATGAAGGAAAAATGTAAAACAAAAAAGTTAATCTTCATATTACTAAAAGGCTTGGTTCTTTATTCAAGATCTATTAACTAAAGTAAAACTGAGAATACGCCTTAGGTGTGCAACAATTATGATGCATTTGTTAAGAATTACTCTGAGAAAAAAAAGACACTTGAAAACTTGAACTGTTGTTGAAAAAGAAAATGTAATCCCTCACAGTTTAAGCAGCTGGTCACATTCTCCCACTGCCTGGGTTTAAGATGTGGTTTAAATGAATGGAAACTTCATGGGCAGGTGTCAAAGTGCCACTGCATTAAGCTGCTCAGCATTCATTTATAGACTGCTCATTGCTTAAGTCTTTAAAGCCATGGTGGCTTACAGGCTACAGCTTTCTGCATACAGAAGACTGCCTTTCTTTGGGATCATGTACAATGTCAAAAGAAATGCACTGAATATCCACTGCTCATGTAATCACATTTTTTACTATTACTGTAGTTCCTATTTAGGACATTCTGTGAAATTGTCAGTAACATTAGTTGCAAAAGCATAAATACAGCCACTAATTGAAAAATGCAAAATTATTATGACATAAACTGAATCACAGGCAACTAAGCTTGACTGAGCACTTGATGTTAAGTCTTTGCACCAAAGGAGGCGCTGTTTCCTTCTGGTTCAACGTCCCTTTGCCATCACTGTTTTTAATGCCGAGATTCAGCTCTGGGTAAAGGTTAAAAATAAGAAGCCAATAAGGAAAACAATAAACCGATCCTGAAAGTGGTCACTTCTCGTCCTGATCTCTGAGTGCTGTAACTACTGTGTAATCCTCAATGACAGAAGTAGGTCAATGGAGCAGATAGACTCTGTCACACCGGCGGCCATGCTGAGACTGAAAAACAACAACACGCAGAGCGCACCAGATACACCCCCACTCCCTGTGCCCCAACAGCTCACAAAGATTACTGAGATGTTGAGAGTCTCCCCTGAACTTATTGATAAGCTTTATCACGATAAAGACACAAACATCCAGCAAAGCTCAAGTTCAACATGGCGGTTAAGGGCTTACACATACGTGACCAAAGGCATATCAACTTTGCGCACGACCACAACGCTGTATTTGAACTTTATATTAAGTAAACAAAGTTAAAACAATAGCACCCACTGTTGATTGCTTATTAACTATTTTACATAAATAAAAGCATTTTCAAAAATGCTGTTCGACTCTTACATAATGATGTTCGCTTAGTGGCAGTTAACAGTAACTACAGTGAGATGAGTGTTGCCAAACATCGCAAGAAAAACTATCTGGTTTGATAAAAACATTTGCAACTTGGCTTAACAAAACAACCTTTGGCTTTTTTTTTTTGTCACAATATAATGCAAATAATGCAGAAAATATTTGAACAACTGATTCATTCTAGTAAAATAGTCTAAATTGCAACTTGCTGCAAAGCACGTCATTTCAATAATTATATCCATTAAAATGTTTCACACATCCAACTAGCCACCTATCTTTATGAAAGAATGCGTGTTTACATATGTACATGCGCGACTACACGCCTTACATCAACTAGTCATATTTAGAAGAGACTTTATGAAAGAAAAAGACGAAAAACGATCCCAAAGTGGCTTATAAAAAGCGGACATGGCAACACATGAGACATTTCCTACATGACGTTCGTCGCTTCCCTTTCACGCTTGCAGGCGAAGAAACAAAACAGAGCTATGCAAAGTTTATCATTTCCGTGTACTGGTTATTTTCTGTATATGTGTGAGTGGCCAAAAGCTGTCAAAGTTGTAACGAAACATATAACATAATGTTACAAACAACCAAACAGTTGCAGATTATCTGAGCGATGTTTTTCCGCGCTTGACGCTCTTTACTTTGGTTAAGACTTTGCGCAGGTCGTGCACCATCAAACGAAATCCAATCACGATTTCCACTGTCAAAGTGACAGTTTTGTTTCAATCATTAGATAATATTGTTTATATTTTGTTAATACAAATGCATTTTTTTCTTTTACTTACCTCTCATTTTGTTGCTGTATTATCTGCGAACGATAATATAACTCCAGTACATTTGAAGAGCGCCGAAAGTAAAGCTCAATAAAATTCTAAAAACTCCAAAACAGACCAGTTGTGAGAAAACCAGCACTAAACCTCATAAGTTATTGCACAGCCTACTTGCTCTTCTCATCCGGTTGTTCAGAGTAAATTCCGCTCACGCTTTTTTTCCCTGCGTATATGCGCGCACTATCCGCTATGCAATAAAATGATGCCCTCCTCTCTTTCCCTCTCTCTGCGTCTGTGCTTCTCTGTAGTCTAACCTACTTTCGGCGCGTGGACTCTCACATGATCTCGCTCCACTGGCCCGCCTCGTGCCCCCAGGCAGCGGCGCGCGCACTCGCAGTCGGCCATGCGCTTTAAGGAGGATCCGTGTGCCAGAGCCCGAGCGCGCGTGGGAAAGTGTGGCAGTGTGTCACCACAACAGTATCGTGGGAATCTCTCGCGGGCTCGCGGTTCCTGCGGCTGCGATTGTTTGCGATTATAACACAGGCAGCGCCTGTTGAAAAAAAAAAAATCTGTGTTTTTTTTCCTTCCTCACAGAACCAAATGAATGTGCCTTACTCTTTCAACACAATTTCACCCAGTGATAAAGAGTCAGAAAAAGGTGAAAAGTTCAGAGAAAGTGTAGATCTGCCAATGAAGTTTTATGGGCTTAAGACAGACGAGGTCAGCATAAAGTTTTCATGTTACTGCGAGGGTATTTCTTTTAACAGTAATATATAGTCCCATAATTCAAAATAAGATGAAAAGGTCAGAGAAAGTGTAGATCTGTTTATGGTTTTATGGGCATAAAATAAAACACCCCAGCAGAAAGTTAGGCTATTATATTAATTCCAGGGTATTTCTTTCTTCCATACAGTCAGTAAAAAGAGTTTAAAAAGGCAGAGGCATCTGTGTAAACGTATTAGGCTTTCAGGTTGTTTGGTTAAATGAGAAATTACATAAATGCATCATAGTTTTACAATATACTTGTTCTTTACGTCAACTTCTCCAGACTGTAAATTGGGGCAAAAGTCCTGTAGTGTATTCCAGCCTTCAGTGTGAATAAAATTTGAAGAATCTGTTCTCACTATAAAGAACCTTTTGCAGAATGGACACAGAACACAATGCCTCAGAATATCTGATCTGCCTGTTTAAATGACCGTCGCATTGGCACATATCTGATTGATATCTGATTTATTTCCAAATATGAATGAGGCCTGAAACCAATCTCAAAATATCCGAATGCATGCGTTTTTTTTTTTCCTGTTTACACGGTCATAGAACACATCCGATCTGTGTCACAAATAAGCAAAAAATCTGAATTGGGTGACATTTAACTGACAGTGTAAACGAGGGCTTAGATGCCAATAAAGAACTTTTATTTTTAGGAGTGTATGATGGCACATAAAAACTCAAGTTCATACAGACATGCCAATATCTTCTTTTATATCTTGAATCAAAAACTCATCTGATGTTGCATAAATGCATACTAGGCTTTTATGCACTACACTGTAAAAAATTAGCTCGATGTTTTACAGTAATAGGCTGTAAAAATGCTTCAGTAACAACATGTCAATTAATTAACGGTAAGTTTCTGTCTACAGTGCATAACTGTGATTACATTTAATGTAATTTTACAGTAAAGTACTATTAAAATCAGTTTTGGAAGTGAAAAAGAAGTCATTGTATAATTTACAGTGGAAAAACCATAAATTTACATTCCCAGAATTCCCTACATGACACTTAACATTTGTTGTTAAATGTCAAAAGTTTACATTCACCTTGCAAAATCTGCAAAATATTAATTATTTTACCACAATAAGATCCATAGTTTCAACTGAGGGACTCATTTTCATCCCCAGGCTCATAACACATCATGTTTCCTTCTGAAGCATCAGTGAGCGTTTGAACCTTCTGTAATAGTTGCATATGAGTCCCTCAGTTGTGTTCAGGTAACAACACAGTATTAAGAATCAAGCGTATGTCAATTTTGAACCGGGTTAATTTTTATAAATTAAATTATTATTTTCTGTTGTGGACTATATGTAAACATCTTTTATCTTTTATGTGAAATAGCTTCTTTAGGTCAGTTACTAAATAAAAAAATAACATGCATTTTGTATGATCCCTGTTATTTTTGTAAAATAATTAACATTTCGCAGATTCTGCAAGGTGTATGTTGTAACACCGTGCAGGGAAGGAGGATCCAGGGGAAGACACGTGGAGGCAGGAGTACGAAAAGAACACTGTTTTATTAAATAAACAAAAGAACATAAATCCAGGGAAACAAAATCAACATTAATCCAGGGGCACAAACAAGCACGACGAAACTTTAAACTAAACAAAACCTAGGAGGAGCAAACACGATGTAACATTAAGAGAGGAAAATGAAACTCAGGGAACAAACGACTTAAATAGGTGTTGCAGAGGGCGTGGCAAATTAACAAGACAGGTGTAACAAATCAAAGCTAAATGGGGGAAGTCCAAATATGGGCAAAAACAGACCAAAACACATAGAACAACAGGGGGAGACAAAGGGAGAAACCAACATAAATCCATGTGAGGGGGGGAAAACACTAGGGAACACTGACATATGTAAACTTTTGACCTCAACTGTATGTTTTATCTTAGTTTGTTCTTATCAGATGTGTACATTAGGGTTTTATCTGACATCTAATGTTGTTAAATGAAAGTTTATTGAATTATTTCAGTATCATGTTTGTTACCTCACATTTAGGGCCTGTCCACACGGAGACACGTTTCGCTGTATACGTATAATTTTTTTATCGTATTGGTGTTTCATCCACACGGATTCCGGCGTTTTAGGAGACTGAATCCGTTAATTTTTGAAACTGGGTCCCAAAGTGGATAAATCTGAAAACGACACCCTCGCGGTTTCGTGTGTACAGCCAATACGTATATTTTGTGAAACGATGATGTCACCACATCACGTGTCGGCTGCGTCACACGTAACAGCAACAACAATAACGGCGGACTACATGATTGCGTTCGTGTTGCTACTAAGCCTACTAGCTTTATTACAGCAAAATCTATTGCTTCTATGCAACTGTTATGAGCAACAAGCAATAATGTTCACATCTTCGTCTTCTTCTTCTTAGTTCGTATACAGCGCGCAAGGTTATGCGCATGCTCAAAGTCTTCTTCTCCGTGTAAAGCGTATCTCTATGGCAGAATTACAGCACCCCACACTGGTCTGGCATATATACTACACCGTTTTCAGTGGTTTCGTGTTTACGGAATTTTTTTTTAGAACGAGGGAAAAAAATGATCGGATAGGGAACGCACCGGCTTCGTGTGGACGGAGTCTTAGTTTAGTATTTTATTAAATGGCTGTGCACTGTCTATATATTTCCATCCTCAGTTTGTGGAAAAGCTGCTTGTGATGAGCTTTGGTTCATCATGTGAGATTTTCATCACCACCGATTTCTGGTGGTTATCAGTGTATTACAATGGTACAAAACAGATATTAGTTCTTCAATGGGTTGGTTATCATTATATCAGTTAATGAAATACGGTAAAGTTAGGACTTTAAAACTTTAAATGTTGCTACCGTATTTTTTACAGTAAAGTTCCGGCAACCACAGCTGCCGATATTTTACTGTAAATGTCACCGATTTATTTTTTTACAGCAGCACTGGATGCGTGTGAGTACTGAACAAATATCACAAAGAACGTTATCAAAAATAAATCTAATTTCTCAGGGAGGGAGACTGAGTTTATTTCAGGATGCTACTCTAATAATGTCAATAACAATGTGGGATGAAATAACAGGATGTGCGAAAGTGTGCGGAAGATAGAAAGGATATGATGTAACCAGGGAGTCTCCATTATGAAATAAGGAGAGAACAGATTATAGTAAGTAGGTTAGTGGAACAGCGGAAACGCACAGAAGCCGACAGAAAGCCTTGTCACTCCCTCCTGCACGGCCACTTGGCCACTCCTACTTCTCATCCCCTGCTTTCTTTCACTCTAATATCTCTCTTTTTTAGTCTTCTGCCCCTTTATTTTGAATGACGCAGTTGTCCCTGTCATTATGAACCATTTTGATTTCCTCAGATTTAGTCTCTGTCCCGTTTCTCTGTCTACTTTTTATGCATTAACCCATGTTAAACTAAGTGAATCAGCCTTTGTCACAATGTTTGTGCAGCGTTGTCAAAACAGAGCTTCTAGGGGTAAACACACGAACATTTCCGCTCCAAAAGCTTCGCTTCCCTTTTAATTCTTCTTCTGTTTAGACATCTCTTCCTGTTTCAGAGTCTCTTCCTCACCTTCCTGCAGCCTTGAACTGCATATTTTCATTCAAAAGCAGACCCTTTTCTTGTCTTTTTTCTCTATGCGACACACACACACACACACACACACACACACACACACACACGTTGGGTTTACATGTTTTATGGGGACATTTCATAGGCGTAATGGTTTTTATACTGTACAAACCGTACTTTCTATCGCCCTACACCTACCCTCCACCTAAACCTAGCCCTCACAGGAGATTGTGCACACTTTTACTTCATCAAAAAAACTCATTGTGCATGATTTATAAGCCTGTTTCCCCATGTCCCCACAAGGTCAAAATCTACTGGTATTCCTATCCTTGTGGGGACATTTGGTCTTATAAATCATGCACAATGAGTTTTTTTGATGAAGTAAAAGTGTGGTCCCCACAATGTGATGAATACCAGGTACACACACACACACACACACACACACACACACACAAGCGCTGACCTCCTGACCATCTGTCTTATATAACCGCAGTCTCTTAAATTAGAGCTTGCTCGCTCAGAGAATAGAGGGAGATGGGAGGGAGGCTGACATTAGATGGAGGCACACAGAGAGACAGTGAATGAAGCAACGTTTATATTAAATGTCTGCTGGAAAACATGACCAGAAAGTTACTGTAAGGGAGATTAGAAGTGCATGATGATCTAATGGCAAATGAATTTTAGGCGGAGTAACCGAGGGGATGAGGTTCTAGAGGAATATATTAAACAATCAGCGCTAGTGTGTTTGGCGGTCGATAAAATGTTGTTTTTTCAGAAGGGATTATTGCGAATCCAGCTCTCATCAGCGTAATCCCTTCACCACTCCTCTTCGTTATCTGTTTAATCCGCTGACTCCTCTTCTCTTTCAGAGGTTGGATAATCCCTCTCTTTCTCTGCGCGAGGGTGTAATCCAGTTTTACCCTGCCTAGCCTCTCCTCCATCATTCTCTTCTGCTTTCATCTTCTGTTCTTTTCTCCTCTCCTCCCTGCTGCAGCTCCCCTAGTAATCTTCACCCAGGCTAAAAATACCTTTTTAAAATCCCTATTACTTCAATTACATTATATAAACTACATTATATTGCACTATAGGGAAGAATGTTCCTGTCTGAACCCTATCCGTCCTAGGAGGCTTTCAGAATAGTGTTTATTTCAAATCGTCTTGGGCCTTTTCAAATACCGTTGCTCACGGTTTCCATGGTCTGCCTTGTCCCAGATGGCCGGAATTGCGTCGTCTGGACGTTTTGTTTAGCAGCTAAAGCCATGAGGCTCTGTTGACTCATCTCTAATTATCGAGAATATTACAAAGAGATGATTATCTCATTGCTCATCCTCTATATACAATGGATCGTTTGGATCATTTTCATACTTTTCTTGAGTGTCTCAAATGAAACTAATGAGCAACAACGTATAATCATCTTCTTGGGCTGTTCCCACAGGGCATCTTCGGCATCATTAAAAAAATGTCAGACGGCGCTACTTGAAAATAAATTAGTGACTTGCGTACCAGCGCTGTGCCGAGCGCAGTTCTAGACCAAATAAACATACATTACTCATGCAAGTAAACACAAGCTGCCCAAATGATTTCTTAAAATACGTCAGCAGGTATAACGTCACCATGAAGCAACAAAATCAGGTTAGAGACAGTGAAATGGGTACGAAGACGAGTAAGAATTGTATAAATTTTACAATGACGTATACGGGGTGTCCAATATATAGGTTAGGATAACTTTTATTCAGCAAGGATGCGTCAAATGCATCAAAAGTGACATTTCTAACAACTGCTTTCATAATATAAGCAGTGTTGGGAAGGTTACTTTGGAAGTGCAACAGTTTGCAGACTACCCTATTGAAAATGTAACAAGTAGTGTAACTATTTTAATTACTTTATTTAAGTAATGTAACTGATTAATTTTTCAAATTTAAATTTCAAATTTTTTCTAAACTGTTAATTATTTTTAAACGTTTAAAGTAGGCAGGTTTAACAGACTTTCAAAATTCGTCATCACTTGAATTAAGATGATAATTTAATTTTTAAGCACAGCCACCACAAAATCAGACTTTAGCTCCTCTTTTTACTTCGATTCATTCTGAGGTTAAATGTGACCTTGGACCACAAAACTTGTCTTAAGTAGCACTGGTATATTTGTAGCAATAGCTCTCATATGGGTCAAAATTATCGATTTTTCTTTTATGCCAAAAATCATTGGGATATTCAGGAAAGATCATGTTCCATTGAGACATTTTGTACATTTCCTACCATAAATATATATAACTTAATTTTTGTTTAGTAATATGCATTGCTAACTTCATTTGGACAACTTTAAAGGTGATTTTTTTCAGTATATTGATTTTTTTGCACCCTCAGATTCCAGATTTTCAAATAGATATATCTCGGCCTGACAAACCATACATCAATTGAAAGCTTATTTATTCAGCTTTCAGATGATGTATAAATCTCAATAATAATTAAAAAAACCCCTTATAACTGGTTTTGTGGTCCAGGGTCACAACTACTGATTTAAAATCATATCAAGATATAGTTTAATAGCTATGATACTGTTTTTGAAATCAAATCTTTGCATAGCTATGACAGGAAACACTGGCATTTAACAATACATTGGCCAAAAAAATGTTAATTTAAAAAATAAAGCATATATGCAAACTCTAATAGGAAATTAAACAGTTTATTTTGTGTCCTAAACTCCTGAAACATTGGTGTCTCATGTTTTAAAGCAGTCAATGCAATTTGGGAAAGAAATCAATTATATCTGTATGTGTGTGAAAATATTCAGTTAGCATTTTCATAACTGTAATTTAATTACACTTTTATTCTCAGTAACCAAGATTAGAGTTACATTTATTTTGTAATTAAATTACATAATTTGGTTACTAAACTAGTAACTAGTTACTCCTCAACACTGATAATGAGAATGTTTCTTAAAGCACCAAATCAGCATATTAGAAAGATTTCTGAAGGATCATGAGATACTGAAGACTGAAAATTCACAGATGGAAAATTAAATTTTAAAATACTAAAATAGAAAACAGTTATTTAAAAAAGATCAAAATATTGCTGACTTTACTATATTTTTGATTAAATAAATGCAGCCGTGCTGAGAGCCCTCATTTAAAAGCTGTCTTACTGACCCAAAACTTTTGAACAGTAGTGTTTATAAGTTATTATATATAAATTGTTTTGGAAAAAAATAAGCAAGGGAGTAGTTTTGCTGCTTCAGATGAAGACGTGGAGGAAGATGACTGTTCATCTTCCATTTCTGCCACCCTGCTGTCATGACAACGACTGGCATGACATGATTATCCTCACTGTAATGAATGGCCAGTACTGAAGGTCAAGTCTCTTACTCATTCAATCACCCTCTTACTCACTTATTTGTCTTTCTAGTGGTACATCTCTGTCTTTTTCCTGTAGGTTTACATGTCCTATTTTTCTACCAAACACTCAGGCCTATCTCAGATACCAAGTTACTTCCTCCAAGTTAAAAGACCTGTTGTCTACAGTTCTTGTGCCAGCTGATATCTTTTATCACCTGCTATCTGATATGTAAAAAAAAATTATACTGTTGTTATAGCAGTTCCTGTAAACGGGGCCAGAGAAAGGTCTTTGAAATCATCAGTGTTATCAAGAGATTGGCACGCAGATGCTACTAAGCCTGGCTGTTTACCCAGAGTCACACCCTTAATATGAAGTTTATCTTTGCTTGCCTATGAACAATGCCAATCGAACAAAGGCCGAACATAATGCTGACAAAAACACATACAAAGAATGGCAGCCCAAACACACCCCGAATGCCAACTTAGGGTGGAAAATAAGTATAGTTATGGAAATGCAGTGAAATTTCAAATGAATAGATGATTACATTATTGGTAAAGTGTTAGGGTCTGAAGTCTAGAGTACCTTATACTATGGCTGGGCGATTCTTTCGATTTTTTCGATTAATTCGAATTTACGTTTTAGGACGATTAAATTTTTTATTAAATCGAGGTATCGCGATTTTTTATAAATATATATATGTGACCCTGGACCACAAAACCAGTCTTAAGTCGCTGGGGTATATTTGTAGCAATAGCCAAAAATACATTGTATGGGTCAAAATGATTGATTTTCCTTTTATGCCAAAAATCATTAGGAAATTAAGTAAAGATCATGTTCCATGAAGATTTTTTGTAAAATTCCTACTGTAAATTTATCAAAATGTAATTTTTGATTAGTATTATGCATTGTTAAGAACTTAATTTGGACAACTTTAAAGGTGATTTTCTCAGTATTTTGATTTTTTTGCACCCTTAGATTCCAGATTTTCAAATAGATGTATCTCAGCCAAATATTGTCCTATCATAACAAACCATGCATCAATAGAAAGCTTATTTATTGATCTTTCATAGTATGTATACATCTCAGTTTTGTAAAATTTAACCTTATGACTGGTTTTGTGGTCCAGGGTCACATATGTGTATTCAGAACGGAAAACAAATAACGCGTTCTGGTAAAATAACGCGAGTCACTAAAGGGACATGATTAGCTGCTTGCTAGCAAGTTAGCCTGTTACATTACAGTACATACAATTTCACTTACCACACAAACAGAGTAGAGAGATGATTGAAGACAATGGCGAATTATTTGCATATCAGGGCTCTAGAGTGCGACCTAATTTCTCAATGGTGCGACTGGTGCGACCAGCAGTTCAAGGGCAAAAAAAAACCTACTACGTGCGACTATGAAAAAATATTTAGGAGCGCCATGTGCGACTGACCCGACCAGCATATTTGTGTTTGCGCTGAGTGGAGCTTCAAAGGTTTCTATGTTTTGCACGTTGACTAATGTATCTCAAGTGTAGAGAGAGTGTAAATAAGAGACTGAATGGGCAGTAGCTTCGTTTATTATAATAGAGCTTTGTGAGATTGCGAACTAAGATGAGTGACAGCTTTTAATCATTTTTAAGGGAGTTTGTTAACGAGATATTGATTTATTACAACAGTTAAATAAACAAGAAGTTATTAAGTGACTTACATTGTCTGACTATAACACTATTGCCTGATTTTGCTCTATTTCGTCGTCAAAAGTGGTCTGAAACAAGCTGAGCCGCTGCGCATCTCCACTCAAACACAGCGGTGTTTCGTTTATGAACGAACGTGTGTTTTTAAACGAATCTAGTGAAATGATACAATTTCCCATTTATAAAGAGTCACTTGCTTTATTCTTGAATGAACCATCCGTTCGAACGAATCAAATGAATATGATTCAGTAATTAAATCAGTGTCTTACCACCACCACTGGCAGATCGTTTCAGTTATTTAAATCATTTAATATTTCTGTGTTCAAAATTGTATATTTTTGTATACGATATAAGTGCAAGAGAAAAGCATGGAAATATATATATTCCTCCCATCTCATATTTATTTGTCTTACAAACATTTACTGTGTCTGGTATGATAAGAATGGGGCCTGGTGGAAAGCGATCACTGATGCAGTTGCAATGTATACTGCAAAATATATGGTGCCCAAGCTGGGGTTTCTTTACATGCTAAAAGTAGTAGGGGGAAAAAAATTTTTAAATCGTAAATCGGATTTTTTTGTGAAAAAATCGGGGATTTTATTTTTAGGCCATATCGCCCAGCCCTACATTATACCAAGTTCATGTTGTTCTGCTTTAACAAGCCACATGCGTTGCAAAAGCTTGTTAGCTCACCAATCATAGTCCGTGGGCGCACGGCGCTCGTTAACATGGCGACCAATTTTTGTTTATCTATTATGAATCAGCATGGCACCCAGTGTTCACCATGACTGACCTACTTTTGAAAATCACACTCACACAAACGCCACGCCACCAGAAATACACACACTTACAATGACTCACACCTCTTCCACCCATTTGTTGACTGCAGCGGCAACGCTGGACATACACACAGATGCATTACCGTCCAAGAGTAACACTGTACATTATATATATATCTTTCAGCAAAGACCAAAAACATCAATATTGCAGAATGAACTACAAATTGAAGTGGAAATCCAGGCCGTTTTTTAAATTTCGTATTAATTCACTTCTGTAGTCCCTTGTGTCCTAATTGCACTATCTTTCTGTTTCCCTTGCTGCCTGAAGGAAGTGTGGGACACACACTGTCTGTCCATCTCTATCTCTTTATGTCTCACTCCCTCACTCCTTTCATCCCTTATCACAAAGCAAACTTGTTCAGTCGTTTATTTGGCCTCCATCCTCTGTGGACGCTTTGCCCTGCTCTCTATCCAGAGAAAACTGTTAATTACATTGCACCATTTCAGTGGTCATATGTTGGTCATTTTCTTTCACAATGATCATTTTTCACCCCACTCATCTGTCATTATTTGTTTGAAAAGATGAATGCACTTTGTAATCTTCTTAGGCAAGCTGAATTGATAATGGCCCTGGTCATGTAATTCTGTTTGCTATTATTTGCACTCAGGCTTTTAAATCACCCAGTTCCAATCATTTCCATATTATTCACACTGTAACAACTGTTTGGATGAATGGGAACATTACACAGAGGAGGAAAATAATTCAAGTGGCCAAAAAGGGGGGAGAGAAAGGTAAATAATGAATAAATCTTACAGAAAGGCAGTGGCATTGAAAGCACAACCATTCTTCAAATGACACATATTAGTACATTCTCTGAAGAGAATTAATGAGGTAATCTCAAATTATTCCAACCTTGAACGTCACACTTTTTATTGTTGTGTTTTTGTGTTTACGTCTGACAGAATGATGGGGAATTAGAGACCTCTGGTGGTCACTTTGAGTGCTTCACATTTTGGCTTACATAACAGGCGCTTATCCACTCTGCATAGTCAGTTTCGCGGTTAAACTAAGCTGTGTAAACATTATTAGTATTCATCTACCAGTTGCATTAAACATTGTTGAAAACTTTCAAGCATTTCTTCCAGTTAAATTCGACAGAGTTTGGCGGGATTTTCAGGATGACTGCATAAAATGCCTCTTCTGGTAAGTAAGTAATGTTTTTTTTTTAAGTGACCCTGGACCACAAAACCAGTCAAATTGTGAACTTGAGATTTATACATCAATAAATAAGCTTTCCACTAATGTATGGTTTGTTAGGATAGGACAACATTTGGCAGAAATACAACTATTTAAAAATCTGGAACCTGAGGGTCAAAATAAAATCAAAATATTGAGAAAATCACCTTTAAAGTTGTCCAAATGAAGTTCTTAGGGATGCATATTACTAATCAAAAATGAAGTTTTGATATATTTAAAATATCTTTATGGAACATGATCTATACTTGATATCCTAATGATTTTTGGCATAAAAGATTTTGACCAGTATTGTTGGCTATTAATACAAATATACCTGTGTTACTTACGACAGTTTTGTGTTATATATTACAATAATTATAGTGATTGCTGAATTTTATTCTCTGGTACTATAACAGAAAGACTATGATAGCTATAAATCACATTCATTATTCATTTCCATCAATATTCCTGGCCACCATCTCAATTTCCATTGAACAGGAAAAGCAGACAGTAAATGAGAGACTGAGCAAAGTGTGGTTAACATTACAAACAAATATCTGTCAGTGGTCAACATTGCAGCAAACGGAAAACTTTTTCAATGTATTGGTTGTTTTATTCCCCTTTCTCGTCTGGAAAGTGAAATTTTGGTACCTTGTGGCTGGAAAGATTAGCCAGAATAAGCAATTTACAGACATGACAGAAACATAGAGAGCGAGAGATGGACGTCCAGGAAAATGGGGAAGGAGGGAGAAGTGGCTATGACCTACTTTATGGAGAAAAAGGAAAACACACCCGGGGATGGCATAGATACACCACATATATGCTTTCCAGCATGCATATACACTAAGACAGACGCAGTCCCACAACTCAAGTGTCACATTTTGGAAGTGGGTTACAAAATCCTATTTACTGCTGACGGTTATCTACACGAGCGGTTCAAGGCCGTGCGGCTCTGACGGGTTGGCAACAGCTGTAGGATCCATTCTATTTTCCACTGCACTGGGCGCTTCGAGGCAGCTGTGTCATTTTCAAATGCGTCCGATCGATTAACACATTTACATCAAAGCATAACCGCAACTTATAGTTCATTTACCTGCATTACACCATTTGAAACACGGCCATGTGTGCTTAAGCAACCACAAATTGAATTGTGGCGCAATATGTAATTTCCTGGGAGCAAATCCCATCTGTGCGTCAGTAATTTCCCTTAGAGGACTAAAAATAATCTGCACAGTGAGATTTAATTAGGTGCAGCATCATCTATGGGCTTTATAAACATGAGTTTATAGTGATCCACTGCCATATGGGGGAATAATCAGGCACTTTGAGATGACAAGGCAATGTTTGTCTGAAGAGAGATTTATAATGCAAATGTGAAATCGATCATGGCGTAAATAAAGTACACAGCCTAGTTTTCTTCACAGTACTTGTCATGTCATTCCAAACCCCAATTTACTGTCTTTCTTTGAAATGTTGATGTTAGTCTGGATAACGACAAACCCCATTCGCTGTCACTGGAAAGGAGCAGTGTTAACATTGCGCTAAACTTTTCCTTTCGTGTAGAAGGACATGAGGATGCGATATGAGAGCATGACAAGTATTGCCCTTTAGGACGGTTATAAGGTTACACAGAACATCTTTGGTAAACAGCACACTAATCATATTCTCATGTGTATGATCTCTGACTTAAAAAATGTGTTTGCTCTAAAAAGAGAAAACTCTCACATAAATTTTCCATTTCCACAGGAGACGTTTAGGCATGTGTGCAAGCGAAGTCAAACCTGGAGACTTTTAAAATGAGGGCAGCAGAGATAAAGCAAGCTCTGTATGTTTTCTTAGAAAACCTTGTGATTACACGGTGTCTTGTGATCAGGACTTGTGATCAGAAATACACTGACTGTTAACAACTTTCTGACAGAAGACAGATTATTCAGATCTGATGGGAGCGACGGACAAGTTAATACACTACGACTTTTAAAATCTGAGCATCATACATAATTGCTGACTTTTTTCAAACACTTACTGTGGAAAAACTGGGCATCATAAACTAAACGAGGACTGCACGCTATCAGACTCGCATAAAACACTACAAGACTCATATGTTTGTTAAAACAGCAAACATGTTTGATATCCTCTGACAGAACCAAATTCTTTATATTATAAATCAAGGCAAAATCAAGATTGCAAGGATTAGTACCAGTTCCTTGTTTATATAAAAGGATTACTTAAACATAAAAGTTAATTATTTACTTGCCTTTATACCGTGCTAAACCTTTTTTCCGTTAAACATGAACAGGGAAATTCTGAAGATGGTCATTTTTTTTCCATTCAATAACAACGAATGGGGACTTAAGCTTGCATGCTTCAAAACAGATACACGCAAGCGCAATAAATTTCTCATGAAAGTGGTCGGTGTGATTCATACACGTTTCAAAGTCTTTTCAAAGTGACCCTGGACCACAAAACCAGTCTTAAGTAGCACGGATATATTTGTAGTAATAGCCAACAATTCATTGTACGGATCAAAATGATTGATTTTTCTTTTATGCCACAAATCATTAGGATATTACGTTACTTGTTCCATTAAGATATTGTGTCAATTACCTACCGTAAATATATCATAACTTAATTGTTAATTAGTAATATGCATTGCAATTTTCTCAATATTTTGTTCCAGATTTTCAAATAGAAACAATACATCAATGGAAAGCTTATCTATTTAGCTTTCAGAGATGTATAAATCCCAATTTTAAAAAATTGACCCTTATGACTGATTTTGTGGTCCAGGGTCACATATTTGTGTAAGGAAACACACCAAACTTTAAACCGTTCTTCACTGATAATCATTCCCATCATTGAGCTATTAAAGGATTAGTTAACTTCCAAAATAACAATTTCCTGATAATTTAATCATCCCTATGTCATCCAAACTGTTTATGTCTTTCTTTCTTCATTCAAAAAGAAATTAAGGTTTATGAGAAAAACATTCCAGGATTTTTCTCCATATACCGGATAATGGTGGCCAATGGGTTGAAGGTCAAAATTGCAGTTTCAATGCAGCTCCAAAGGGCTCTACACAATCCCAACTGAGAAATATATTTTTTTTAAATGTTAAAAAGTATATACTTTTTAACCACAAATGCAGAAGTAATGACCCAGTGTGTACAAAGCAAATGTGCATAGAAAGTCAAACACCCTTTACAAAATAGGTAAAACAACAATGTTTGAATGATTTTAAAGATGGAGGAGAAAATGAGATTGAGAGTTTCTCACCCTACCCTACCTTTTTGAACCGAAGTAACCAGACGAAGAACTAACCGCGTGTGGCTTCTCCAATGTCATTATGTAATGCGTGAAGATGCACATGCAGATTGCAGAGCTAGTGGAAGAAGAGAATTTGTTGTTAAAAAAAAAAGATTTTTTTTTTTTTTTTAGCAAAAATGACCGATCGTTTCACTAAATAAAACCCTTATTCCTTGACTGAGATTGTGTAGAGCCCTTTGAAGCTGCAATTTGGACTTTTAACCCGTTTGCCACCATATGGAGAAAAAACTTGGAACGTTTTCCTCAAAAACCTTGATTTCTTTTCAACTGAAGAAAGAAAGACATGAACATAATGGATGCCATGGGTGTGAGTAAAGTATCAGGAAATTTTTATTCAGGAACCGCCAAGACTGGATTATTGAGTCAGGGAGTTGAACTCGAAAACAAATCAGACCAATTTGTGAACAAATCATTCATATTATTTAAATAATTCAAATGCATATTGACCACAGATTTATTGGTGTCCTTTTGTTGCTCCTGTGATGGCATTTTCAATGATAAACTGATGAATTTTAATTTTAGGGTAAACATGTATGTGCCTTCTGAGCCCAGCGGGTGTCATGATGACCAGTTGTGCTTCAGATCAAGTCAATATCAGCAATGGGTGACTCAGGTTTCTGGGTCAGCGAAGTTTGGGAGGGTGCAAAACAGACAATGAACCTCTCAACTTCCTTCAGGTTGTACGTGAGCAGATGACACACCTTTTTTACATGTAACATAATGCAGTAAACAAGTTCACAGATGCAAACAATATGTTAATAGTGGAACTCCAATTTCCAAACAAAAGCTTTAGTGTCCATGTTCTTGCTTTTTTATGAGATCGTATTAATTTGCTAGAGGGCACTGGGTTTGTTTTCATTTCGAAATTGCGAATAAAGTTTTCTGAAATGATTAATGTGTTTTGGAATATTTTCTGCACACTGTGTAATGACTTTCATTTAGCTACTAGCAAAACTACCCTGCCAATAAATTCACAGTTTCATTCATTTATCAGACATTTATTTACTTGCAGCCGAAGTGTATGTTTTATTCGGTGTTCCCTAGGAATTGATTCCATGACCCTGATGTTGGTTGTGCAATGCTCTACTTCCTGACAAAGGTTACAAAGAGAGTTACAAAGAGTCTGACAATGCATGTCAATCACCGACTGCAGACGATACATTGTGGTCATGTATTCACACTTCAAGTGGAACCTGATTCCAGTGCTCTGAGTTTTCATGTAATTACTACCAGAACAGCAAATCCTGGCCCAGATCTGGCAGAACCTCATCCCTCCAATAAAAAAGGAGGATAGAGTGACCCCAATTTTCACCTTAATAACATCTGAGAGTGAACCTTTTGGCTCCTGTTTCTGCTGTGTCACAGAGGGAGTCTCAATAATTCATTAGCCATGACATTTCATAATACCTTAGATTAAATATAGAAAAAAAACGTTTTTGTTTTTTTTATTTTGACAGTCTTTAGTAGTATTGTGTTGAAATCTTTTAAGCTGGTGACATGATGGGAGAGATTTAACTGATTAGTGTTAAATTGAGTGAAATTGAGACAATCACAAATCACTAGAGGTTTGCTGATTAAATTCAGTCAATCTCTCTTTGTCTTATTAGTGTCTAACAGTGTTTATTAGAGCCTAGTGAGTAATGGATATCACCCTTATATAAAAATACTGACACAAATAAGAAGCTTGATTTAAATGGAATCATAAATGAAATGAAAATGCAGAAAATATACTAAGTATTTGAATAAAGCTGGTGATTGTTATTTTTCTGTTTGTTACTCTGAAGCAGTTTTAAATCTGTAATGTATAAATTGCTACAATGAGGAAAAAAAAATATTCGATCCCCTACTGATTTTGTATGTTTGCCCACTGACAAAGAAATGATCAGTCTATAATTTTAATGGTAGGTTTATTTGAACAGGGAGAGACAGAATAACAACAAAAAATCCAGAAAAATGCATTTCCAAAAAGTTATAAATTGATTTGCATTTTAATGAGTAAAATAAGCATTTGATCCCTTCGCAAAGCATGATTTTGAGGCAAATCCCTTGTTGGCAATCACAGAGGTCAGACGTTTCTTGTAGATGGCCACCAGGTTTGCACACATCTCCTGAGGGATTTTGTCTCGCTCCTCTTTGCAGATCCTCTCCAGGTCATTAAGGTTTCGAGGCTGACGTTTGGCAACTCAAACCTTCAGCACCCTCCACAGATTTTCAATGGGATTAAGGTCTGGAGACTGGCTAGGCCACTCCAGGACCTTAATGTGCTTCTTCTTGAGCCATTCCTTTGTTGCCTTGGCCATGTGTTTTGGGTCATTGTCATGTTGGAATACCCATCCACGACCATTTTTCAGTGGCTCTCACCCAAGATTTGAGGGTACATGGCACAGTCCATCGTCACTTTGATGCAGTGCAGTTGTTCTGTCCCCTTAGCCAGAAAAACATCACCAAAGGATAATGTTTCCACCTCCATGTTTGACAGTGGGGATGGTGTTCTTGGGGTCATATGCTTCATTCCTCCTCTTCCAAACATGGTTGATGCCAAAGCGCTCAATTTTGGTTTCATCTGATCACAACACTTTCATCCAGTTCTCCTCTGAATCATTCAGATGTTCATTGGCAAACTTCAGATGGGCCTGTAAATGTGCTTTCTTGAGCAGGGGGACCTTCATGATGTAGTGTGCTGTCCCTGACATCCTTGGACAGCTCTTTGGTCTTGGCTATGGTGGAGAGTTTGGAATCTGATTGATTGCTTCTGTGGACAATTGTCTTTTATACAGGTAACAAACTGAGATTAGGAGCACTCACTTAAAGGGAGTGCTCCTAATCTCATTTTGTTACCTGTATAAAAGGCACCTGGGAGCCAGAAATCTTGCTTATTGATAAGGGATCAAATACTTATTTTACTCATTAAAATGCAAATCAATTTATAACTTTATGAAATGCATTTTCTGTCTCTCACTGTTCAAATAAACCTACCATTAAAATTATAGACATAGATACTTTCTTTGTCAATGGGCAAACAAAATCAGCAGGTTATCAAATAATTTATTTCCTCACTGTATATGAATAAAGGTGACTTGACTATATAAAATATAAGTGTTTACCTGCGTATTACTTTCTGATGTGGTAACATAAATCAAGCGGTCAGAACACTTTTCAGTGACCTCCTGTTGTAATGCCACACTTGCTGCTAATCATGTCACCGGCTCCTGACACACTGAAAGCTTGTTTAAACAAGTGTTCGAGTGCTTGAGAATTTCAAGTACATGTCTTGGACAAAGAGATACCTTGTCAAATAAATGAGCTCCATGTTTTATGTGAAGAGGGTGTGTGTAAATATACTGTCACATAATCCACTCTAATCTCTGTTACAGACTGACCTTTAACCTCTGCATCCATGACAACTAACCAGTATGCTCAATGTAGAAAAAAAGGGCATTCTGCAGTCTTACTTGTGATTATTTAACAAAGTCTGTCTGTCATTCAGGAGTGCTTTTGAGAATGTGGGTATTTCTGTATCTGAATACATAGGAGACTATATTATTATGAAAATTTGGCATTTTTAGTAAACACTTCAGACTGTGTCTAGAAATTGAGTGAATTTTCATATATTTAATGACACAAATCAAATCATGCGTAGACTTGAGGGAGTCCCACTTCAGAAGCTCTGTGAGTTTGTGCATGACACTTATTTGGTTTTGTTTGATTACAGATTATTGCACTCGGACGGCTCTGAATGAGATGAATTGCTCTTGGGGGCCGTGTTTCTTGACAATATGAACATAGTGTTCTTCTCTACCGTCTAACTCAGTGATTTATGTGAAGTAACGAGTTCTCCTGTTGACAAATCAACATGTGCCTGACCAGAATTTCAGCAGACTGTTGTTATAGCAACACAGTCTCAGGAAATCCAGAACATGTCTATATTTACACATTTCTGACCATTAGTTTTCAAATATATGTATATATACACACAAATGTAGCCTATTTATTTAATTGCATAAAATATTATACTATATCTTGTTTTAGCCATATAGTTTAATTTAAGTTATCTTGTTGCCATAATATATCAAACAGCCATTATTACAGATAATACTGTAATAAAATTGTTATAAATCATTTTCCTTTTATAAGTATTAGAACATCCATAATAAAACTGTTTTAACCAGTGGAGTGTGGAAAAGGTGCTCAAGAGAGAACACTGCTCTGAACTAGGTTACCTTCGCCAGCCTTTCAACATTTTAACCCAATTTACAACAATCATCCTATTCATTGAGGACTAATGAAGTTTGATTTGAATGGAGTGGATCATCTCTGTCTACCATTTAAGTGGCACAAATGTCATGATAAACATTTAGATACATTTATTCTTTATTTCAATTCCATTTGGTTTATGTAAGATTCATTAAAAGCAGCTGCTTGGACAGCAGATGACAACCTGACATATTACATGTGGTCTGGTATTGTCCGTTATTTCTACAATAGGGTCCAAAAATCATGGAAAACACTGCCACCGTGTGGATGTCTGTTGTATTTGTAGCACTCTGAGTTTTTTTCTTTTTACAAAAGAACAGGACGCCTGTTGATAAAACCCTGCTAAAATAAACAATAGAAACCATCACAGAATTTGTAATGGTTTTACTGGTTATAATGGGAATTGTACTGGTTTTAATGCAAATTGTAATAGTGCCTATTGGTCTCTACTGGTAATTGTTCGCCTTCTATTGGTGGCTTGTTATAACCATTAAATCCTAATGAAGTATGTCCCAAAACAGACTACAGGAAACCATTTTTAATGGTTTGTAATGGTATTTGTAGTGGAAACTATTAGAATTTCTGTGATGGCGTCTATTTTTTACTTAAATTTTTTTCTGAAAGACTTACTGTTTTAGTAAATGTAAATAATCTATTGAGATTAAACATGTAATGTAAGCATTTTGATATGAAATCAGAATATTTAATATCAAGCTTCTAGATCAAATACTTTGACATAATTTTTGTTATTAATCACTCGCGTTAGTAGCTTGGATGACCATTATCTGTAGCTAGTATGCTTGTGTGTGCTTGATACGTGAGCTGTTGTTTAATCCCAAACACATTGTCTCTAAACAACAACATCAACATCAACACAAGGATTTATTATACTGACCTTCGTTTTTCACTTGAGGCTCCAGGTGAGCTCGTTAAAATTCTACTTCCACGTCAAATCCCAATGAGCGTAGCCTACATGAATTCATCTGGCAATAAACAGGTAGAAATAAAGACCTTCATGGTTGGAAAATAAAATTAAGTGGATAAGTTGTGGCTCAGATTCAGCAAATTTGGCATTTTTTAAAGCTCATGTCTACAATCATGTTTGTTATCAGTAGACCACAAAGTATCCTGCGGTGTAATAGCCAAAAAGATACCACTGAGGTGATGAGTACTGATCTCACAACACTTATTGGCTTTTATATAGCAATAAATAGGCTACTCTGTACCAGCACTCTATTTACAATTTATATTTGGTGTCTAAAACAACAGAATAAGCCCAAAGGCAGAAAGACAGGAACTGAAACATGTACTAGCCCTACTTGAAACGTACAATGTGTTACTGCTAAAATAAAACTGAGCCTAGCCTTTTCCACGCGTTTTTAGGTGCGACATGTGAACGGCCCCTTATACCAGTGGTTCTCAAACTTTTTACAGTGGCGTACCCCCTGGGGCATTTAACATTCTTCTGAGTACCCCCACAATTAAATAATAAAATTTAAATAAAATTTCCCCCTTTAAATTGATTTACACATGAATTTTTACTTTTTATAGAGGCATCTTTTATATCATATTCTTAACATTCTATTAAGTGTATTATTAATATGTGACCCTGGAGCACAAAACCAGTCTTAAGTATGGGTATATTTGTAGCAGTGGCCAAAAATACATTGTATGGGTCAAAATTATAATTTTTTCTTTTGTGCCAAAAATTATTAAAGATCATGTTCCATGAATATATTTGGTAAATTTCCTACTGCGAATATATCAAAACTGAATTTTTAAATAATTATATGCATTGCTAATGACTTCATTTTTAACTTTAAAGGTGATTTTCTAAATATTTGGATTTTTTTTTTTTTTTTTTTTTGCACCCTCAAATTCCAGATTTTTTAATTGTTGTATCTCGGCCAAATATTGTCCTATCCTAACAAACCATACATCAATGGAAATGGTGGAATTCATAATTTCAGACTATGTATAAATCTCAATAAAAATAAAAATAAAAAACCTTATAAATGGTTTTGTGGTCCAGGGTCACAAAAAAAGCAATAAATAATGGAAAAAAATTAAGTGATTAGATTTGAGCTATTATCGCCAGAAGGTGGCGGCAGTCACTGTCTTTAATGAGTGAGCGAGGCATCGCGTCTTTCATTCATTCAGTAAGGAAGCAAACGGCTGTAGTTCACTGACTCTCCGAATCGTTTAAAGCTGCAGATTTCTTCATTAACGAAACACCGCGGTTGATCGGAGACCAATTCTGTTGCGGATTTCGTTGTAACCAGTGATGTAGTGGTGCCAGAAGAAGTGGGTATACGCTTTATTCACCTGCTTCTTTTTATTTGTAAGGTATTGTTTTTATTATGCACTTGGGTGCGGGAGACGGAGCTGGCGCGGCTGCAATCGCCAAACATATTTCAAAGCAAGCTGGCGCCACGGTTGTTCTGACCTCATCATCACTGTCTTTACCGAGTGTTTTTAGCGAATATTTGCACATGTCCATATCACTTTGCCACATGATTTCAGTTATTTCAAAGGTCCTTACAACCCAAAACAGCAAAATAACCAAAACCCACAATGACACTGGCCGAACTAAGAGAGTAAACAACAGGATAAAAACAATAGATTATTTCCATGTATTTGCCACAATATTACATTTTACTATGTATGGATAGCACAAACTCTCTCTCTCTCTCTCTCTCTCTCTCTCTCTCTCTCTCTCTCTCTCTCTCTCTCTCTCTCTCTCTCTCTCTCTCACAGAGACACACACAAAGTTAGCACATGCGTTAGCATACCCGCTAATGTCTGCTCTGAAACAGTTCTCACGCGCAAGGTGACAACGGCGTGGTTTTGAAGAAAATTAACTTAAATCTTAACTATTAGTAGAGACGATGCTGCCAGTCACCTTTGAGAGATGCACAGACTTGAAAGAGGTAATTCATGTAATTTACTTACTCTCTTTCTGTCTGTCTGCTTGTCTGTCTAAACTTCATTATTAACTGCATTAGTTTGCTAGCAACGGTTCAAATGTTGTTACTAGGTCTAAAATGACGTTTTGGAACTAGCAATGAAGCTGTTGGATGAGCTGCATAAGAAATTAATCCTACCAAAGACTATAGAATACCCAAGACGTATCACTCCTAGTTTTGAATGGGGAAAAAAATCATAGACTGTAAAAAAAATATGGACGTAGTATCCGTGACGTCACCCGTAGGATTCTGAAGCGCTATTTTGAAGCTCATAGTGGGCGGGATTCGGCCGTCGCCATCAGATGGCGTTAAATAAAATAGCCAGTGTTATGGATTCACCTGATATTCGACGCAGTGATCAGGCTGCCTTTGAGAAGTTCGCCCTAACAGGTCCAAGCACTCGTGGGCATGCTTAAATCCCTTGGTCCCCCAGGAGAGATAGAGTTACAGTGCGGATCACACGTAGCACGCTTGCTGAGCAAGTTACCGACCAAGATGAGAGCACGCATGTTCAGAGTTCAGACGCAGCAAGTTCCATTATCCAGGAACAACTTATACTCTCACTGATCACTGATCAGAAGACCTGGCCTTGCGGACTATACGTCAAGATTCAAGTTCTTCATAGGTCCAAAGTGTCATTCCGTATCTCCCCCGCCGATAAGCCTCAGCACAGCTTTCTCATCACTGGTGCCTTCACCGCAGAAGATCTTGGTCTTGCACTTCACTCTTACCCCATGAACAAATTGCAAAGAAGTTACAAGCACCTTGTGGGCCTCCCAATACAGGCATTCGAGCAGACACAGCCCTTGCTGCTAATTGGAGCGGATCATCCTCACTTGATTACTCCTGTCAAGCCAGTAAGGTTAGGACCCCCAGGAAGACCAGCAGCCCTGAAGACAAGATTAGAGTGGACGTTACAGGGTCCCACTAGACTTGTGGAGCAGTCCATTCGGCCACAGCAGTGTTTATTGACCTCAACCATTCCCCAAGTGACAGAGCTCTTCAAGAACTTTGAGAAACTGTGGCAAATGGACATACTTCCTTTCAGGAACGAGAAAGAAGTCACCAGGTCACGACAAGACCAATAGGCCATTAACATGCTTGAATCAAAGACCACCCGAGTTGAAGTGGACGGAGTCTTACGTTATGCCACCCTGCTGCTTAGGCACAAAGATATGCCCCTTTTCCAAGCCACAAAGGAAATGGTAATGCCCAGTCTCCAGAACACCGAACGGTGCCTCACTAAAAATCCAGAAAAAGCCAAGGCATACAATGGTGAAATTCAGAAACTGACACAGGCCGGAGTCGTTAAGAAGCTGAACTCCCATGAGGTGACAGACTCGGTGGAATCGTGGTATATCCCTCACCATATGGTGACCCACAATAATAACAACCACATTGTGTTTAACTGTTCTTACCAGTACCGAGGCCTAAACCTCAATGAGTGGCTGTTACCTGGACCCACTTTAGGACCCTCACTCCTAGGAGTGCTGTTACGATTTTGAGAGCACAGTGTAGCCATAAGTGGTGATGTGAAAGCCATGTTCCACCAAGTCTGCTTGCTCCCTGAAGATCGCCCCTTTCTGAGATTTGTCTGGCGAGACATGGACAGAGACCAAATTCCATCTGTGTTTGAGTGGCAGGTCTTACCGTTTGGTACGACATGTAGTCCATGCTGTGCCACTTATGCCATGCAGCACCATGTAATCAGCCACAGCCAGCCAGAGGACGATGTGAGGTTTTCCATTGAGAGATGCTTCTACGTCGATAATTGTCTGCAAAGCCTCTCCTCACCTGACCAAGCCAGAACCCTCCTAGATAAGTTGAGGAAGACTCTAGCCTCTGGTGGATTTGAAGTCCGACAGTGGGCCAGCAATAAGCCAGAGGTCATCAATCACCTACCAGAAGAAGCCCAATCAGACAATCTGGAACTCTGGCTCGCTCACGACCGAATAGACAATCCTGAATCTGCTCTTGGCCTCAGCTGGCACTGTTCAACGGATACGCTGAGATACAAACATCGCCCTGTGAACTATGATGCTCCTACCATGCGAAACATCTACAAGGTATTAGCCAGCCAATACGACCCTCTCGGCTTTATCCTTCCCTACACCACCCGTGCCAAAATACTAGTGAGACAACTCTGGGACGACCCCCAACTGCCTCGCAATTTGCTACAAGCCTGGAAAGATTGGGAAGGAGAGTTAGAATTCTTGCAGAGGATCACCTTCTCCAGAGCATATGTACCTCCAGCCATGGACGAGAGAAGTGTTACCCGTGAGATACACGTGTTCTGTGATGCCTCGGAGCAATCCTATGGAGCTGTTGCTTACCTGAGGACAGTTGACACTCAAGGTCAGCCCTACCTCTCCTTCATTGTAGCCCGTTCAAGAATTGCACCTAAACGATTGCACTCAATGCCCAGACTGGAGCTCTGTGCTGCCCTCACAGGAGCCCATCTCAGTAAATTGTTGGAGCGAGAGCTTACCCTGCCAATCAGCCAAACTACCCTCTGGACCGACTCAACCACAGTCTTGTCCTGGTTACACTCCGAGTCCTGTCGATTTAAGGTTTTCGTTGGCACTCGAGTGGCAGAAATTCAGGAGCTCACTGATCGACTTTCATGGCGATATGTTGACTCAGGAAAAAAAAAAACAGCAGATGACCTCACCAGAGGAAAGAAGCTAGAAGAACTGGCTAAGCCTAACCGGTGGATCCATGGACCACCCTTTCTTCTTCAAAGCTCAGACAAATGGCCGACCGCACCAGCAACAGTAGTGGATGAGTGTCACTCAGAACTTCGCAAATCCATATTCTGTGGAGTCACGACCACCATACCTGACAACGACCCTTATGTACCGGATGTGCATCAGTACAACACTTGGAGGGAACTTGTAGAGGCAACTGTACAGAAGCTTCAAGGGGCGGCAGGTAACAGCAGACCTCTTAGCGCTGATGACTATTGTACAGTGGAGACTCTTATCCTGAAAAGGGCACAACAGGATAGTTTCATGGATGAGTTCAGACTACTGCGAAATGGGAAACCAGTCCAGCAAAATAGCCGTCTACAGACCCTGTCTCCAGAGCTCGACGAGACAGATGAACTCATTAAGGTTGGTGGCAGATTGCGCCGATCTGAAGACTTAGACCCAGCTACTGTGCATCCTCTTATCCTGGATCATCGCCATCCCACCACTAAGCTTCTGATCCAAGACTACGATTCTCGACTCGGCCACCCCGGCCCAGAGAGAGTGTTTGCGGAGATCCGTCGCAAGTTTTGGATCTTACGAGGTCGAGAGGCAATCCGACGATATCAGCATACCTGCACAGATTGTCGATGATGGAAATCCAGCCCTCAAGTCCCCAAGATGGCAGACCTACCTATAGCACGCCTACGCCTTGATAGGCCAGCGTTTTACTCGACAGGGATGGACTGTTTCGGGTCCTTTGTAGTCAAGGTGGGCAGGCGCACAGAGAAGAGGTGGGGAATCATATTTAAATGCCTTACAACCAGATGTGTACATTTAGAGATCCTCACCAATATGAATGCAGACTCCTTCTTAATGGCCTTGAGGAGGTTCATCGCCAGAAGAGGGACACCAGCTGAGTTGTTCTCTGACCAGGGAATGAATTTCTAGGGAGGAGAAAGAGAGATACGAGAGGCTTTTGCTGAACTGTCCCCAAAACTCCAACTCCAGCTTGCCAAACATAAGATACAGTTTCATTTCAACCCACCTGCCGCACCCCATTTCGGCAGAACTTGGGAAAGGGAAATTCGCTCTGTGAAATCTGCACTTTACAGAGTAGTGGGGAGTCAAGCTGTCACGGAGGAAGTGCTCTCTACTGTTCTCCTGGAAGTAGAAGGCATATTGAATGCTAAACCATTAGGATATGTGTCTTCCGACTCGAAGGACCTGGATCCGGTGACTCCCAATGTTCTATTGATGGGGCGGCGGGACAGATCCCTGCCCCAAGCAGTGTACCCGAAATCCGAACTCCTGAGCAGGCGCCGTTGGAGACATTGCCAAATTCTAGCTGACCAGTTCTGGTCTAGTTTCATTAAGAACTATCTCCCGAGTCTACAGTCCCGCCAGAAATGGTATTCCACATCTACAGATATAGCCCCAGGATCCGTGGTACTGATGGTGGACCCTCAACTGCCAAGAGCATACTGGCCTATCGGACGGGTCACCAAAGTTTATCCCAGTGCTGATGGACATGTAAGGACAGTGGACGTAAAGATCAGAACTTACACTAGACCTGTAGCCAGGCTGATCGTTCTCTCAGAGGTTCAAGATGAAGATGAGAACTGTTCCCAGGTACTGAACTAAGCACCTATTCGGAAGCAAATGTGCTGCACACATTTGGGGGCGGCTGTAAGAAAGATTGCATAGAGAACTGAACTGTCACATATGCGCAATTTAGGTGCAGACTGACGTGCTTCAACACAACCTGAGCGCATGCAATAAGCAATGAGCAGTGCTCCTTTATGCGCAGAGACGCGCAAAAGAGAAACGAGTACAGTACCTGGGTCTATGCAGATGAGACTATTCACGCTGTTCAGGGATTCAAAGTAGTTATATTGTGTGCGTTGATGCAACATAGTAAATTCTTTATTCTCATTCTTTATTTAATAATTAAGATTATTATGTTTGTGTGCTATATTGTGGTTAATGCAGATGTCTAGATGACGCACGGCTAGTTTCACTTCTGGTTATTTGTTATGCACGCAGTGTATATTACGATTGCCTATCTAACAAAGATATAGTTTCTGTTGTATTGTGTATTGCATAGCGGAATACTTTAAGTGGTTCTATCAGAAATAATCGTTAAAATCTGTGACGCACTTTATGTTCAGTCACGTTTTTGTACATGTGGCAGTGCTTAGCGGCAGTTAATATTGCTTTGAACATGCTGATAGTTAATTGCACATGTTACTGTTTAGTTTATTTACTGTTTAGCTTTGGAAGAATGTATATGAATAACAATTTCATAATGCTGTTACTTATATTTGTTATTTGTTTAATTTCAGAACCACACACATATACCCAGATAATATAAAGCCAAATGAAAGATTGTTTGCCCATGCCTACTTTAACTGTTAATTAAATAACCTCAATCCGCATTTGGTCTGGTTCCTGTGTCTTGACTGACACCCGGGAGTGATTACCACACAAATAAGATCCAGCAATAGAATTTATATACAGTCCTTTTAAGTCTCACTAACAAAGATATTAGACCAATATTTCACTAAATTCAGCTAAATCATTTCTCTCTGCCTTTTTCATTGTGGTGTGGACTCTGATATTCTTTAATACTCAGAATGATTTTTAGTACTACATCTTTATCGTTATCTTTATATTTATCATCCCTGTTGTGAACAGGTCTTTATTCTCTATTAGAGATATAGATCTTTGTATGGTAAAAAAGGGTTTCTTTGTTGTCTTTTATGTACCCTTTTATGTTTGTCTTTTTAATACTACTTTGCAATAATAAACATCAACAAATATAATGCCAAGAAAAATCAAACAACAGTTAGGTTCTTGATGGTTTATTAGAACAGGAAATGATAACAGAGCACAGTCTCCATGCTCAATGACAGCCAGAACTGAGGACAATGAGTTTCCAAATGCAAAAATGTGTGCACGCTATGTGTGTTTAAGTACAGTGGGATCCAAAAGTCTGAAAAGACTCTAAAAATGTATGATTTAAAATACACATGAGAATAAAGAGAGTTTTAGGAACAAAGAACCTTTATGGTATAAAATGAGGAACTGTAGTACTATTTTCAGAAAACTAATCAAGTAAGTAATTTTGTGACATTTTTCATGTATGAGATGATCAGATCTTCTTGCATTGAAGCACAAGATGTTCTCGGATCATTTTAAATCATGCTAAAGAACATGATCATCAGGTTTTACACAAACGAAATGCAGCTCAAGTGCTCAAAGAGGGACAGACTAGATTTTTTTTTACTACTTTTCACTTAAAAGTATTATGGTAATAATATAATCTGAGCATGAGAAATAGAAAATTTTAAGACTTTTGGACCACACTGTCCCTGTGTTTGTGATCTATTTTGTGTGTGTCTGTGCATTTGTGCTGTTGATTTGGAAAGCATGCATGTGACTGTCTGATTGGTGGACAATATTAGGGCACACAGTAGCATGTCGTGTTGAAGTACACACTACCCTTTGTGGACTTCAGACCGAGGCTGTGTTCATGCAGATAGTTCACTTAAATTACATTTAAGCACTGAAATCATTATGTACACTGAAGGGGACACGACTTGTCATTTAATGACAATGGACCCAGTAACACGAACAGCCTCCGGTGCGAGACAAATCAGAAGTCCATCACAGTTAACAGAAGACTTGGCTCTTTTGCAAAAGTGTTTTCTTTCAGGAGAAACAACTCCCATCCAATTTTTTTTAGAAAAGAAGCTTTGCACAGTTCAGAAACCAGGATCAAACACTGAAATTCAGGTCACAGTCGCAGAATAATCATTGTTGAAAAAAATTCACACACCAGAGAGCAAATCAAATCACTTGCATGAATTCAATAAACCAACCTAAAACATTACCACAAAACAAACAAATAAACAAATATAAAAATGAAGATATCAGTACTGGCTAATATATTCTCTACAACTTTACAAAAAAATTCAAACTCCGTTTGTGCTTGTCAGATGTCAGGTTTTGCATACTGAAAGCATGTCATTTCTAAACAAACCATTCCTTTCTTTGTGTTTGCGCATTTCGTCGGGTGGCCCATTAGCTGTGGCAGTTTGTGGCTGGGGGGACTTCAAGAAAAAAAAAAAAATCTCAGGGCTTTAAAGACAAAGCAGAGAAAGAAAAACAGCCCAGACAATGAGAAAGCCTCGAGCACACTGTCCTCACTGTTCATAGACAGAATTTTAATTGGAAAATTGAGAGTAGGGAGCTTTCAAAACATAGAGAGGTATATTTCTGTCCAAACAAAACCCTAGCAGAGTTTTTACGGCCGATTCCATTTCTTGCTTGAGAGAATTACGACATAGGAAAACAGTGAAACAACCCTCGTTTATTTTCTTTCCCCGGGAACACATTTTATAGAGCTCCGCAGCAAATTAACTCCATTTCACTGCCTCGAAATCTTGTGCGAATTAACCCAGAAATTGTGTACAGGGTTTCACAATAAGCATCACCTGTATTTGCAGCTTGTTTTTGGTTTAATCTGAGAAATGTTGGTCAGGGAAGATGACTTTTCCTGCCCACATCTCAGGCTGTGAGTAAGCAAGTGGGTGTCTGTGTTTCTGCAAGTCTCTCACGATCATCTCTAGGCTTTATCAGGCCAAGATATACTTAGCGTAATCACGCATGTTTCGCCTAATGGTGCAACAGAGTGAAAAGCCAGCGAGAGGGAAGCAGGGCGAGGGCATGCATGGGTGGGCAGACCTTTTTTCAGCACGTAGTGAGAGTAGAATAGTTCCAATATGAAAAAAAAAAAAAACTGCGTCAATAATGTTGATTGTGTAAAAAATAATTACACACTGAGTTTTGAACTCAGTCATGCATTGGCACTTAGAACCTATAATTTATACACTTCAATAATTGCTTTAATGTTCAACTTCAGTGGTTTCATCCATCCACATTCAAAACAACACACTCCTACCCTGTGCCCCTAAACCCTCTCTCTCTATTATCACTACAACAGACTTTTCATTTGGAACACGGCCTGTTTTTAAACCAACATATACTTAGTGTTGAAATATTGTTGATTATAGGACCACCAAACATTTGATCAAACCCTCTCTCATGGACCATTTTCACATTTTTGGGTTTGGAATATAAACAATAGCTGGGTAGATTTCTAGAGAAATAAATGTCAGACCACAGCAAATGTTATTTTTGTATTGCCATTTGTTTCAACAGTACAAGAATAATTTAATATCAACTTTCTAAAAGAAGAAGAAAAAAAAGATTGATTATGGCAGTCAGATGAGGGAAATGTCAAATTTACCATCACTCCCTGTATCTGAAACCTCACCGCAGCAGTGTTTATTTTTTCTTTTGTAATTTAACGCCAGGAAAATATAAGAAAGCATAGTGTTACACACTACTGCATTTTGCGTTCAGTTAGATTTTTTTTCTGAAAAAAAAAAAAAAAAATCTCTTATGCTGACCAAGGCTGCATTAATTTGATACAAAAATGTAAAATAACTGTTTCTATTTTAATGTTTAATATGATTTAATTCGTTTAGCAACCATTACTCAAGCCTTCGATTAAAATTACATAAAAATTAAAAAATTTTTACAATGTAAATTACTCACAATGTGAAAAGGGTCCATTATACACAGTTAAAAAAAATCTCTGAATGTGCATTACTGCCCTCTAGTGGACACACTCAGGTAACGCTTGGTAAATTATGGGTGCCTCACGGGAAGAAAGCAGAGATAACGTTGTTCACTGAGAGGTGAATGAATTGAATAGTACACCATTTCTTTCTTGCCTCCCGTGGGGTTTACAACCCTGAAACAAACAAACAGCAATCCAAAGAGAGCTAGAGGAAACTGAACAATGGCTGAAGCGGGCACAGTGCCATTGGGAGCCCAATGGGTCTGATTTTTTTGCTCTCCATCTAAATGTAACATTGTATTCATCTGATTCTGTGAGGTTTGTGAAGGCTGGCAGTGAGGGGGGACCCAGAGGGGTCCGATCTGTCTGGCTCCTCATTGACATTCTCCTGGGCTGGGCTGATGGCTAGGCCATGACTCTTAACGGTTATTTGTTGTTGGGATGGTCTTCTCTGGCTGGGCCGCACAAAGACACCCAGTGTCAGTGAGACACTCTGAATGCAGCTCCCTAGCGGCCCGACTCGGCCCAGACAACCGAGCTCACATTCGACTCAATGGACTGCAGAGAGAACGAAGCCAGGCCGAGCGAAAGAAAGAGAAAGTGTTGCAAATGCCCTGCTCTAATTCTAAGGATAAAAAACACTCAATTTCTTGATACACCACAAAGTAAAAGGGTCCACCCAACAACACAATCCCTGCACGCAATATAAAGCAATTTCCACAGTGCTTCCATGCTCCTTCCAGAAAGCATGGGTTGATTCCTCCATGATTTTTGGCGAACGCTCATCTTTTCCATGACCCATTTACATCTGATATTCCAGCACACAAGTCTTTAAAGTCACATGGCAGTTGTCTTGATTGCTTCCTGACACATAATAGGTTAAGGGAGGGAGGGGTAGTCAGTCATTTGACATCAGATCACTTAAGAAACTCCAGTGTTGGTCGGCCATTTTGCTCTCACGTCAAGTCTAGCCGGCAAGCACGTTTTTATCCCCGTTTTGGCGTGGCTCACATACACATACAAACAGACACAAGGAAGTTTGAGCTTGTCTGCAAAGGCCCCGGGACGCATCCACAGGCGCAAACGTAAAGCAAGAGAGGTGAAAATGAAACAGATCACTTCCACTGAATGGTTTACAGGGCGTGAGATTAAAAAGAGAGACAATCCGGAACAGCTTTGCTATGCTAAACAGTCCACGTAGCCGGATTATGATTATGTATTTCACCTCCCATCACCCGACGCATCCGTTATTCCTAAGCGATCCTTCCGCTTCATTAGACAGGGCGTGATAGAAGCCGCTAACGTGCTAAGTGGCGTCACCCCGCAGGCAGGGGAGCACAGCGGCTTTAACACCATCAACCATTAACTCTCTCTCGGTAGTCCTAGAGCTTAGCAACTGGTGGGGGACTTGAAAGACACTGGATGGCAGTGAGAGAGGACAGGAAGGGCAGGATTACAGAAGGAGTCTTGGGGGTGATGGGACTCTGAAGGGTGTGAACTGGCCTAGACCACTCACTGGCCATTTGGATTACGCTCACTTACACTTTTCACCAGCAGGTGGCTGTAGTCCTGTATCTCATTGAGTCCCCGCTGAGTGTGGTGACTTGGCCGTACTAACGCCGCATTTGTGCGCGGCTGTAACGGATACGGATGGTGGCCAGAAGGAGTCGCGTTGTTGCTGTTGAAGTTGAGTCCATCGCGGGACCATCGCAGATGTTCGCCATAGTCCGTCTGGGTGGTAGGAGCAGAAACCACCCTCCTGCGGTCAGGAGAGTCCTGAGGCGTTGCCGGATAGTTGTACTCCCCAGTAGAATTGCGAGTAGTTGGGCCAGACGGTCGCCCGCCTTGCTCCCGCTGATTCGGTGGATGGGAAAGAATGAGGTACCGCTGACGCTCCGAATGAGGAGGAACATCCCCGGATCCCTCTTGCCGCCCACCTTGCAGGTATTTGGAGCTCAGGTAGATGACCGCTGAGTTCGCTGGGCAGGGCGTCCCTGTCTGGGTGAGAAAAGTATGGCTCTGGTCCCAATCACAGTCTGTGAGATGGACATTAGGAGTGGGACGTTTCTGCTGCAGAGGTGTCTGTTCTGGAGTGGGAAGTCCTGGGTCGATGTCTCCAGATTTTGGCCAGCCGTTGGTGAACATGTTTTCGACCTGTGAGCGAGGTCGTTCGCTGCCGCTGATGCGCGTCACGCTGATCATGGAACCGCTGCGGCCGTGTCCTAGCATGCTCTGCTCCTTGTCACTCTTGCGACGACCTCCCATACCCGATCCACTGGCTCTGGAGCGCTGGCGGTGCTTGAGACTCATTATCCAACACACCATCAGACCTGACAACGCCGCTCCGGTGGCAAATGCTGAAACTGCTGAGACCACCAGCAAGTTCACGGACACCAAACCATCTGGTTCTTCGATGAAACTCTCCTGTAGGAGACCTAAACACATGGAAAGAATAATAGTCAGTATGATGAAATGACAAAAATGTACAAAAATTACCTTGAGTTGTTTATTTCTTTAAGTAAAAAAAATATTGTTTTATTTTTCTATGAGGTTGAAGAATGCAATGAAAATAGCAGCCTAATTGCACTCATTACTACCTAAAGTGGATGTTGATTTTAACAGCTGTAATAACTGTCTTCCAGATTGAAAGCATCTATCATCAGTTACGTGTTTTGGAACATTAACTTTCGAAAACATCTAGCACAGAATAATTCAGACAAATATTGAAGCTTCATGTTTGCAGATTAAAAAGTGTCCTGGGTGTGATAGATTTTAAAGAGACAGTACAGACGGATGAAAGCAATGGATACCATTCACTTTGAAATGACACAAGACTTACGTTTTCAGAAGAGCATCAATGAATTATTTATGATGACAAAACAGGCGGTCATAAAATACTGCTGCAATGGATCAATCAGGAACATTTTGCTCTGTGAAGCAATATCTATCTATCTATCTATCTATCTATCTATCTATCTATCTATCTATCTATCTATCTATCTACAGTTGAGGTCAAAAATTTACATACAGTAGTCAACATTTGAAGTGGATCAAACCCTTTTATCAAAGTTGTCCTAAAACAAAAACAATACCTGTTCTTGTCTGAGAACAACTTTGATGAACTTTTTTGATCCACTTCAAATGTTGACTGCTGTATACCTTGCATAATCTGCAAAATGTTAATTATTACCAAAATCAGAGGGTATGACCTGAATAAGATATTTCACATAAAAGACGTTTTCATTTTGTCCACAAGAGAAAATAATAATAACGAGTCCCTTGTTTGTCTAAAACGGTTAAACTGCCTGCTGCTCTTCAGAAAAATCCTTCAGGTCCCACAAAATCTTTGGTTTTTCAGCATTTTTGTGTATTTTTAACCCTTTCTAACAATGACTGTATGATTTTGAGATCCATCTTTTCACACTGAGGCCAACTGAGGGACTCATATGCAACTATTACAGAGGGTTCAAATGCTCACTGATGCTCCAGAAGAAAAAAAAACAATGCATTAAGAGCCATGGGGTGAAAACTTTTAAACAGAATGAATATGTGTACTTTTTTTTTTTTTTTGCCTAAATATCTAATTTTTTTCATTTAGTACTGCCCTTCAGAAGCTACAGAAGATAATTACATGCTTCCCAAAAGACAAAATAAGTACAATTTACCCTGATCTTCAAATGTAAAGGTTTTCTTCCCCCGGCTCTTAACACATAGTTTTTCCTTCTGAAGCATCAGTGAGCATTTGGACCATCTGTAAGTTGAATATGAGTCGCCCAATTGTCCTTAATCCATCCATCTATCTATCTATAGTTTTATGTGGAAAACTAACAACAACTATAAACTAGCCAAAATTCAAAATCTATTATCTTATTAATTACAGGAAACTCTACAAAACAGGAGAAAAGTTCTTACCAGCATCATGAAATGGCTTGGCAGATGAAACGCTCTTGAAACAAATTAATTTAACTGGCAAATTTATCACAATAAAGACAAATGGTAACCATTTAACATTAGTGAAAATAAACAGGCGTAATTAGCGCTTACAGCTGTTTGTTTAAGAACTCAAATAAAATGGGAAGAGAGAAGGCACAATCAATAACAAAATTTGCTACGATAATTAGCTCATAATAGCTGCCTCAATGTGGGTGTTTGTGTGCAATTCTCTGCTGACTTAAAAGATATATTAGCTGCAGTTGGGCACCAGGGAAAGGAACTGTACAGCACAATGTCAGTAATTTCACTGGGAGATGTTATGACAGAGCGCCTATCAATTTTCTGGTGATATACATGTTTACTTCTCCGTATTCATTTTGGAGGGACAGACCACATTACCGAAACGACACGTCAAATCAATCAATGCATTCATGTGGATGCTGAGTCAGTGTCTGGTTCATTTCTCTCTCTTTCTCTTGCACCAACCTTCTTCATTGTGTGTTTATCTCCGTCTCTGCCCTGCTACCACTCTCTGTCTACTTTGTTTGCGGTGTGGGGGCATTATATTTATTCTATCGCAGACAGATACCAGGTGTGTGTATCTTTTCCCAGCATGCCAACTGCTGTCTAAATGGCGGTAAACTATTGGTTTTTGTTTTTGTCGTCTTTATGATTAAGTTTTTGGCTGTTGCTCGCGGCATGTGGCTGCATTGCTTTTAGAAGTTGGATAAACATCGTTGGCATGGGGCGGTTCACTTCCCGAACCACTGACTAAAACAGTGACTTGTTTATGCTGTCGCAACCCACTTGACATTCATGAGGGCCCCATCATGTATTAGGAACCAGGGTCCTGAAAGGATGTGGTAAACGGGTGGGATGCAAGATGATGCTATTTTCTAGGTTGTTTATGTTCATGCGCTGTGGTGTTTACTTTCAGGGGCATGAGGTAACAGGGTGGAAGATGAAGTGATGTTTGATTGCTTGAAGACTTCACTTCATCTCTGTACGATACACTTTGTGAACTTTGCAAACAAACTCTGGAGTGAAAAAGAATGGAAATTCAAATGTACGAGCAACACATTACAATAAGGTATAATAAGCTGTCAATATTAGGGCATTAACTATCATGAACAACCTATTAAAAGCATTTATTAATGTAGATATTTTAATATACATATATAAGTGACAAAGAGACAAATGGCAGCCATTTAAGACTAGTAAAAATAAACAGCCTTTTTTAGCGCGCACACACACACACACACACACACACACACACACACACATATATAGGTAACACTTTACAATAAGGTTCATTAGTTAACATTGGTTAACTACATTAGTTAACAAACTAAGAATAAACAATACTTTTTTACAGCATTTATTAATTTTAGTTAATGTTAATTTTAGCATTTACTAAAGCATATTAAACATCACAAGTTGTGTTTGTTAACATTTGTTAACAATGAACGACTATTCTTATTAACTAAGATGAACAAAGCTTAATAAATATTGAAATAAATGTACTGTTCATTTGTTGTTCATGTTAGTTAATACATTAACTAATATTAACAAATGACACCTTATTGTAAAATTATAAAATTATATATAATAGTACTAAAATTGTAATGCGCACGCACACACGCACACACACACACACACACACACACACACACACAGAGTAGTTCATTGTTTTAAATGTTTTAAATTGCCAAAATGTGCATGTTAGTTGATAATACATTAATTTATACAATTTTAAATGCTAAAATGTATGTATATAGAATAGAGTATATAGAAATTACCATTAACCAGGATTATTAAATGTATGTAAAAGTATTGCTTATTGTTCATTCATGATAACTAATGCACAGGATTGGGAAAAAAGAACAGAGAAATTGGTACTATGTCAAAATGTTAATCACTTAAAAGTATCTAACACAAAATGTATTTGAATATAAGTAAAATAAATCCATATTAATATTTAAGCAAACTCCCTTTCTCTCTCTCTCTCTCTATATATAAATATAATATGTAAAAGTGTGTGTGTGTGTGTGTGTGTGTGTGTGTGTGTGTGTGTGTGTTTTCATAGGGCAATATTAGCTTTACAAGAATTAAAAAAATGCACAAAAGCACATTTGTATGGCAAGTAAATCTAATCAAATTCCAGTCTTGCATACTTAATATTGTGGATTGGTATGCATTAAAATTCAATATTTCAACTACAAAACAACACTAGGTTTGCTATTTGGTTTCTATTTTCTGGTAATCAAACGATGCTGTCACTAGAACTTAACTTGTATTTAACCTGGAATCTTTTTTTTAGTCATGAATGATGATCTGAAAAATATGTACTTTCAATGTCTAAATGATATTCTAATAAGAAAAAAGGTCAAATTGAACTTCATTGTAACCATATCTCTTGAAAGCACACCCGAGGTCATGAAGAACTCGCTGAGAGCCGTCCGCTCTAAAAACACAATTTTGTTGCAAGCAGCACTAAAACACACATCAAACGCTCTTTGTATATACGCGAGTCGCTTGTTCCTGGGCGCAGCCCTGATGGTGCCTCAGATAGATATTACCCAAACCACACCGGCCTTTCTCCGTAATGAAAGAGACGCATTAAAACGTCCGCCTGTCTGGAGGGCCACCTCTCATTCTTTCTCCCCTCTCGCCTGCAATGTGTCCATCCCTTTTTACAGTAAAAAGATGGTGCATGCATGCAATGAATAGATCAGGGCCATTATAGATGTTGCCTTTGTAGTCACTCAGCTTTGTTGTGATGGAAAACAAAACACACAGACGGGAGAGGACGGAGAGCGAGAGATAGTCCCAGGCATGGTTTCTTTCTTTTCCTCATTCCCGACGGGGTGACAGAAACCCCCCTTTTCCCCATTCACTTATTAAAGCTTAATGGAAGGCAGCCGGACTGTCAGGATGAGGCGCAGCGAGCACGTCTTGAGCTGGAAGCTCCAATTACAGGCGAACAATGGCGGTGGAGCAGTCTAGTTAGAGAGTTGGTCTGCGGAAGGCAATAGGCCAAGTGCTAAAAGACTTAGAGCCCAGGGACTAACTGCCTTGCTTTTGCCTCTTTTTTCCTTGGGTCTATTCACTAGCAGTTTGATGTTTGTTGCTTATCACCCTCCATCTCTGTGCACATCTTCTCTTGCTCCTCTCTCTCTCTCCGTCTCTCCCTCTCTGTGCCACGTCCTTTCATCTTCTTCTGGCTGTCTGTCTCCGGGGACGTACCCTTATTCTTTTATTCCCTGTATCACTCTATTGCTCTCGGTCTCTCTTTTCAACCTGTAAGCAGAGAGGCAGCTAATGAAATGCTAGCAGGGTTCGGTTTCTTGTTGAGATCGTGTCATTAAAAACCTCAGGTGCAATATGGATTTTCTTCTAGCAAATAAGCAACCTTCCTGAGGTTTATTAATTACCTGACCTTCGAGCGTGGGGTGAAACAGTTTAGTGTGTTGAAAACAGGCTCTTATCAGCTGTGCTTATGTAACAAACATTTATTCATGCAGTAGTTTCTCTGCTATGTTACATGCTGCTGCTGTGTGTGTGTGAGTTTGTGTAGTGTTTTATGTTAGCACGAGGCCTTACATGCGAGTGTGTGCATTTGTGTGTGTGTGTGTAGCAGTGGCTTATGGTTCACTGACTTTACTCATTATCTTTTCTCTTTCTATCTCTGTCTTGTGTTCTCTTGCCTTCGCTCTTGCTCTCTATCTCTCTCATACACACACACACACACACACACACACACACACACACACACACACACACACTCTCTCTCTCTCTTTCCCTTCTCTGCAGAAACACTGCAGGCTATTCTCTGTCTGCCACTCTCTCTTTTTCTGGTTCTCAACATGCCAGCCATCTTTTGCTTTACTCAAGTCTCAATGTTGCCATTGCTTTGTGTTAACCATGTTGAACAGCATTTCTGGTCACTGGCATATGTTGAGTTTTAGATGCTGGTATGGTGGCATCCCTATAGAGAGAAACACACTGATGTTTACATTGTTTTTCAGTGAGATTTCAACCAATGCAAGTTTAACTTGAGAATCAAATCAGTCCAAATCCCGCGAAATTAATCATTTGAAAACGTCTGACTCAAAAGAACAATTTAGTCATTGTTTACTTCTTTCATTAAAGTGATAAAAATTCTGTCATTACTGTCGTTCCAAACCCGTAAGACCTTCATTCGTCTTCAGAACACAAATTAAGACATTTTTGATGAAATCCGAGGTCTTATGGGTTCGGAATAACACAAAGTTGAGTAATTTACATTTTTGGGTGAACTAACCCTTTGAATCAAATTTTTAGTCAATAACAACTTAATTTCTGGTCTGTTCCTCACACGAATCTGACTTTAGAAGACTTGGAGAGTAGAAAAATAGTAAAATGAACCACTTTTACGATGCTTTTTTGACATTTAGGAATAAAATTCAATTGTTTTGATCAATGGAAGAACAAAGTCATAAAGGTTTAGAACAACATGACAAAAATTCAATTTGTGAGTGCACTGTTAACTTAAAGACATAGATCACCCAAAAATGAAAATTCTGTCATCATTTTCTCATGTTGTTTTTAAAGCTGTACAACACTTTTTCTTTTGCAGAACACAAAAGATGCTGTAAAACAGTTTTTATCCATACAATGAAGGTCAGTGGGGTCAAAAACAACATTAGACCACATAGACATTCATTGTATGGAAACTTTCTTTCAAAAGATCTTTTGTGTTCCACAGAAGAAGCTTAAAGTTAAGTAAAAGATGCGACCAATCCTGGTCAACCAGCTTTATGAGAAAGACCAGCAAAAACAGACCTGAAAAATGTTAAACTAACTAATCTGGCCTTGTCAGCAAAGAAAGCCATGCGTAAAAGCTTCCCCAACAAAACCCACAAACTTTTTAAACAGGTCTGGTTCTAAACAGAGTGTTTACAGAACGATAGTAGTGAAGACATTTATAGCTTCTTAGCTTACACTTTAAAAGCCAAACACTCAGATCAATATACGGCCAGCAGCTTTCCATACGTCGGCATGTGTTCTCAATTAACTCTTCTATAATTTTCAATAAGAAAGAGCTGCTCACGGCCTATAGCACTGCAATAAGGTGAAAGGCTTCCTGGCACCGGTTCAGGGTTTCTAATTCCAACATAATTGTGCACGCTACAGTCCACAATGTCTGACGATGATTAACATGAGACTAAATAGAAAGGACTGTTTGAAATAACGAGGAGTGTTGAGCTTCAGGATATGAGCCGCCCCACCGGAGCCCGATGTTAAGAGAAACGGTCCGCTGCTAAAACACTGTTGCCTATTGTCGCTTGCTCACCTTTTCCACATTCTACAGACGCCGCCTAGTCAGCCACAATTAATTGTACTCAATTAGCGCATAGTTTTCAACATAGCTTTCCACATTTGTAACAACCGTTGCCGACAACTGCTAATGAGGATGCAGATGAGAGCCGGTTCAGCTGTGTTAAGTTTATCAAATGACTACGGAAGTGTGTACAGCATTGCAATACCACAAATGCGGCTGATGGGGGCTCTACTGTAGCAGAGGTTTGCTGGTAAATTGATAGCCTGAATTTAGGGCTGAACGGCGAGAAGTCTCAAATGAAATCATTAAAAAATATTCGTCATTTCCAGCATGGGTTATAAATTCAGAAAGCGACCCACCGCTATTAGTCTAGCCAATTGCATTTGCAAAGCACAACATCTGCATTCACCACAATCACGAAACCTCCAATTTTAAGTTAATCTTTCCAGCATGCTGAAGACATAAATTCTGACTGTCAGTGCTCCGCATATGACTGTATTTTACCAGCCGCTAAAAAACACTTCCTTTTTTGCATTAAGTTAACACTCCTGACGGTTTGCCTCTATGAAGGAATTTTCAGGCTCGGTCTGGCTGAGGTGGAATCATTTTTCCACACATTTACTGAATTAAGAACCATTTCTGGGTCATTCGCGATCTGCAGTGGTGGCTCAAAATGTCTCTTTCATGCTTGTCAGACAGACTCAATAGACACACAGGTCTTTGGCTTGATAAACTGAACAAAATACTCTTTAGAATGATCGATACAGCTTGTCCGCATCAAGCGTGTGTGTGTGTCTGTGTGTGAAAGAGAAAAATGGTGTCGCCGCGCCTGTGGGTGCATGCAAGGTATTTCTAAGGCTGAGATGTTTTGTTCAATGTTATTGTGTGTCTCTGACACACACACATACACCTGTCTGAGCTATCACTTTCACCCAGTCATGATGATCTGTGGCGGAGAGATTCTTCATGCCCTGTCAACATGCCTGGCAACCACCACAGCAACATCCGCAACACCACAACAGGCGGCTCGTCATGCTGCAGGCTACAGTGGCAGCTGCTGTTGTCCTTTTATGCTCCTGAGTTTCTCTCACTGCAGTCAAACACGCCAAGATTCTCACACAATAAGGCTACGTTCCAATTGCCAGATATTGCCCTGGAAAGTGCACTTCAGCATTCAGCAAGTTAAGTGAGTTATTCTAGTCAGCTATGTGTAGAGTTGCTGTAAATTAGAACACAGATAGACATACAGTCGAAGACAAAAGTTTACATACACCTTGCAGAATCTGCAAAATGTTAATTTTATTCAAATAAAAGTGATCAAACAAAATCCATGCTGTTTTAGTACTGATCTGAATAAGATATTTCACATGAAAGATGTTTACATATAGTCAAAAAGAGAAAATAAAAGCTGAATTTATAAAAATAACCCCTTTCCAAAAGTTAACATACTTGATTCTTAATACTGTGTTGTTACCTGAATGATCCACAGCTGTTTTTTTCTTGTTTAGTGATAGTTGTTCATGAGTTCATTAATCTGCCTGCTGTTCTTTGGAAAAATCCTTCCTTTCAAAATTGTTATGAATTTGAACCCTTGCCAACAATGACTGTTTTGAGATCCATGTTTTCACACTGAGGGACTCATATGCAACTATTACAGAAGGTTCAAACTCTCCTTCAGAAGGAAAAACAATGCATCAAGAGCCTGGGGGTAAAAACTTTTGGAATTTGAAGATCAGAGTAAATTGAACTTATTTTGTCTTCTAGGAAACATGTAAGTATCTTCTGTCTTTTCTGAAGGACAGTACTAAACAAAAAGATATTTAGGTAAAATAAGAAAATTGTACACATCTTCATTATGTTCTGGGACTCATAAGCAACTATTACAGAAGGTTCAAACTTCCTACTGATACTCCAGAAGGAAAAACGATGCATTAAGAGCTGAGGGTGAAAACTTTTGAACAGAACAGAACCGTCAGTGGTCCTCAGTGTGAAAAGATGCATCTCAAAATCATGCAGTCATTGTTGGAAAGGGTTAAAATACAAAAAAATGCTGAAAAACCAAAGAATTTGTAGTACCTGAAGGATTTTATTAAAGAACAGTGGGCAGTTTAACTTTTCAGGACAAACAAGAGACTCATAAACAATGACTCCCTAAACAAAAAACAAAAACAGCTGTGGATCATTCACAAAAGACCACAGCATTAAGAATCAAGTGTATGTAAACTTTTGAATGGTGTCATTTTTTTAAATTACAAATTCAATTATTTTCTCTTGTGCACTATATGTAATCGTCTTATGTGAAATATCGTATTCAGGTCAGAATTAAATAAAAATAACATGCATTTTGTATGATCCCTCTTATTTTGGTAATATTAACATTTTGCAGATTCTGCAAGGTGTATGTAAACTTTTGACTTCAGCTGTATACACTGATTTCCCTCTTTTGAGCAATCTTTTACTAAGTGACACATACTGTAATAGTAGTAGTTTTTGACCTTTCAGTGATAGTGGTTTCAGTGGTTTATTAGCTATAGAGAAATAAGGAGAATAATAACAACATGCAGTAAAACGATAAAACTGTTTACACTACAAACCAGTGTGTTCATAATTAAATAATACATTAAAATAATATGGTAAGACAAACCAATTTGCAATATCAAGCAGCAAAACTAGCTGTTGTAAAGCTAAAAATAGCTAGACAAGGATGAAACTGGATGCCAGGCCCACTTTTGTATCAAAAATATGGGGGATAGTGAAGAAAGGACAGGATTTGATATAGGAAAAGAGAACAAAAAAACTGGAAAATGTTACAACCTAAGATTAAACTCAGGCTGATTGTATGAGCACCATAATATGTATTTATTAATAAACATGTACATATATGCTAATAGATTTCATGTATAGAATGTTATTTAATCAATAAAAATGAAATATTAAAAAAAAAAATTTTATTTTATTGCCTGTGGTGTGAAGAACATGATTAATTTTCATTGTAATATACCACAGACTTTTAAATGGAACCAATCATCCACATATAATCAATTAATTGAAATGCCAATTTTTTGTAATTACTATAAACAACGTGATATTCATAGCTAATTGAAATCTGATGGCTGTGTTAATTGTTGAGACAGTACTTTCTAATCACTTGTAATTACTTCAGAGAAATTTGTCTAATTAGTTAAGAAAAAATATCTTTAAGGGGAAAAATAAGCACAGTTATTTCAAATTACTCATGTAATAATTTGTGACTGTTGAGTTTCAATTCTGTAATTCAATCTTCTTCTCTTTCCAGTTCAACTTTATGTGGGGCGAGGCCAGTTCAATTAAAATTTCAACTTATGAACTGAAAGGAAGCCCATTCTTCACTTCTTAATTTTCCCAACTCTGCCAGAAGGAATGGCCTACCTCAGTGTAGACATACATGTGCGTGTTTGTCCGTGATTAGATTAATGACCTGGACATGAAGGTCATGAGACGTTGTACTCCAGGAGAACATGAACTGTCCCTGTGGGAGCGTTTGAAAGGTCTGGAGGGCAAGAGCACCACATCAGTCTTAAAAACACTCACTGTAACATCTAAGTCCTCTATAAAACCTATTACACCCAGCCAACAAACTCCACAGAGCGTACAAAACATGATTCACACTAAATGTGACAGTACAAAATGACAACTGTCATCTTCATTCCAAGTAAGAGTTGTACATTACACATCAGATATATTCTGTTTGACTGATTTTGACATTTTGCACAGGATTTTTTTCTTTACTGAGGAACTTCCTTGATACTGAATACATGTCACCATGTCATATCACCATAAATCTTGAAAAACGGTCACAGTTTCCCACAAAAAAATTTGGAAGCACAACTATTTTCAAATTTGATTATAATAAATGTGACTTGAGCATCAAATCAGCATGTTAGAATGATTTCTGAAGGATCATGTGACACTAAAGACTGGAGTAATGGCTGATAAAAATTTAGCTTTGCCATTACAGGAATAAATTACATTTGAAAATATATGAAGCATCCAAAAATCCTGCCGACCGTAAACTTTTGAACAGTAGTGTACATGAGACATATAATTATATCTATGTTTGCTAGCTGACACCAATTACAGTAGAGAAGCAAATTTGCCAGCGTGCGCCTCATCGCCTTTCTCCGCATGGCTGTCATCCCACTCCATAAGAATGACGCCACCGTGCACTTCTTCGTGTAACATGGACTTCAATTAGATCGTGATTGCAACCCACTGTTTGCGGAGTCAAAACACCACCTTTCTCCAGGAAATATTTTAACAGCGGCGTAATTGCCTCCATCTGTGTCAACTCTGTGATTATACTCAAATGCTTTCGCAGCAACGTACACACACTCTGGAGAGAAAAGGGTAAGCGGTTGGGATATAGATGCAAAGAAAGAGTAATGGGGCTTATGACTGTCTGCTCTTTGTACACGTACTGTAGTTGAACTGCTGGTATGAGGAGAAGCCTCATTTTGCAGTCCATTCACTCGTAACAACGGTGGAGCGTGACAGTTCTCTCCTACACTGATGTCTCCCTCGCTTTTGATGCCTGGTTTAACAGCGTTGACATTTGCTGATGAGTTTCTGTGCAAACAATGACTCTGCCGCTCCCATAAGCGAGCGTGGTTAACGTTTACCAGTGGCAGGTATATCAGGATTCTACCCCAGTGAACCACAATCTGTCAAAGCCAAACTGTCTTTTGCCACAGTTAGATATACAGCTGAAGTCAAAAGTTTACATACACCTTGCAGAATCTGCAAAATGTTAATTATTTTACCAAAATAGGAGGGATCATACAAAATGCATGTTATTTTTTATTTAGTACTTACCTGAATAAGATATTTCACATGAAAGATGCTAACATATATTCCACAAAGCAAAACTGAAGTTGAATTTATAAAAAAATGACCCTGTTCAAAGATTTACATACACTTGATTCTTCATACGGTGTTGTTAGCTAAATAATCCATCTTTTCACACTGAGGACCATTGAGGGAGTCATATGCAACTATTACAGAAGGATCAAACGCTCACTGATGCTCCAGAAGGAAAAACGATGCATTAAGAGCTAGGGGTGAAAACTTTTGAACAGAATGAGGATGTGTAGTTTTTTCTTATTTTGCCTTTTTCATTTAGTTCTGCCCTTCAGAAGCTACAGAAGATACTTACATTTTTCCCAGAAGATAAAATAAATTAAATTTAGCCTGATCTTCAAATTCAAAATGTTTTCACCCCCCAGCTCTTAATGCATTGAGTTTCCTTCTGAAGCATCAGTGAGTGTTTTAACATTCTATAATAGTTGCATATGAGTCCCTCAGTTGTTCTCAGTGTGAAAAGATGGATCTCAAAATCATACAGTCATTGTTGGAAAGGGTTCAAATACACAAAAATGCTGAAAAACCAAAGAATGGGGGCCTGAAGGATTTTTCTAAAGAACAGCGGGCAGTTTAACTGTTCAAGAGAAACAAGGGACTCAACAACTATCCCTAAAAAAGAAAAAAAAAAACAGAGCTGTGGATCATTTAGGTAACAATTAAGAATCAAGCGTACGTAAACTTTTGAACAGGGTCATTTTCATAAATTTAACTATTATTTTCTCTTGTCGACCACAGTATATGTAAAGGTATTTTATGTGAAATATTTTATTCAGGTCAGTACTAAATAAAAAATAGCATGAATTTTGTATGATGCCTCCTATTTTGGTAAAATAAACCTCAACTGAACATCCAGCATAAACAGAATATTGTGAAATATTATTACAATTTAAAATAACATTTTCTATTTTAAAAGATTTTAAAATGTATTTTTTTTCCTGTGATGGAAAAGCTGAATTACTCCAGTTATTAGTGTCACGTGATCCCTTGGAAATCTATCTAACATGCTGATTTGGTGCTAAAAGAACACTTCTAATAATTATTATTAATCATTTTTCAAGATTCTTTTATGAATATAATGTTCAAACAAACAGGTTTGACTAAAAATACAAATCCTTGTAACTTAATAGTCCTTGTTGAATAAAAGTACTTTCCCTACAAAAAAGTGACCCCAAACTTTTGAACAGTAGTAGAACACAAGTATATTTGTACTGTATATTTTGCTTTTACTTCCTTTGGCATAATAATTTACTCTTCTCGACCCCTCACGTGACCTGTAATTTTACCAAGAAAAGGATACTGTTGAAGTTTAAGGAGCGTTAAATTAGCCGCTAATCCTGCAATCGATACGGCTGACTTAAAGGTCATGACCTGTAAAGGGTTAACACCACATTGAGGTAAGATCAGGCGAGAGAGCAAAGTGTTCGTCCAGGCTGCAATGTAAAAAAATCACGCTATTCTTTCTCAAGCCAGCATTTCTCTCTTTACACAACATGTACTCATTCCAACAACAAACAAGTTAATCGTTTCAAGCACTGTTGTTGATTTTTGAGCACAGCTCGTTTAGTCATCGGCCATTATTGCACAAGAATTCACAACCTGGCATGCCTCCCTTAACGGAGAGAGAAACAGAAAGACAAAGCCAAAGAGATAGGCCCTCAAAATGCAGAATGACAAGTGGCTCTTCGCAGCTGTGTCTCGGGCCTCTGAGGGCAGGCCTCACAGGTCAGCTAAATTAAAGCGTCTGATGTCTACATCTACTTTGATCAGCTCCTCCTCGGAGCATCAGGCAAAAGGAGAGCTGACGTTCTGAAGCAGATCGCTAAGTGCTTGGTCAGGGCACAGGAAGAGCAGGCGCATCTCTAATTACGGTCCTCACACTGATGAGCAAAGTGAGAGAGACGGAAGGAACTGCCTGATCGGTTACTCAAACACCAAGGTGAAGTGAAGGTGGAAGAAAGATGCAGAGAGATATATTTGGGCAGTTAATATCATAGAAGCACCCTGCAATGTGACAAGCTCTGCACCATTTAGACTAAAACTTTTTTCATTCCTATGCATGCAGCTTTTATGCAGCTTCACATTAATTCAAAGACTGAAAAGTACTTTTAAAAACTCATTTGTCTCACTGCAGGACCACTTAACGGGTCATATAATGAAGAATCAAAGTTTCTCTGCTATTTTGAGATAAAATGAGCTTGCTGTATCATTAACATACTATCACTTTTTAACTTAAAACTTTCAAGAAGAGCATTTATTGAAAGAAAAATAAAAAATGTACAGCTTCTGAATTTAATGATGTCTATTTGGCTGCAAAAAAGTGGACTACAGTGAAAAAAGTGAACTGCAACCAAACTTATTTTTTAATTCAGAAGTAAATAAATAGAAGAATAACAAACTGCAGTAAATGGTAAAACTATTAGAGCTATGATTATGTTTATGATAAATTAAAATTATAGGATGAATACCAGTTTGCTATATTAAGCCTTGGAAAGGCAAAATGGTAATTTTTTTAAGACATGAAAATGTTTTGTTTTGTTTAGAGATAGTTGTTCATGAGTCTCTTGTTTGTCCTGAACAGTTAAACTGCCTGCTTTTTTTTTCAGAAAAAATTGTCAGGTCCCGCAAATTCTTTGTTTTTTCAGCATTTTTGTGTATTTGAACCCTTTCCAACAATGACTGTATGATTTTGAAATCCATCTTTTCACACTGAAGACAACTGAGGGACTCATATGCAACTATTACAGAAGGTTCAAATGCTCACTGATGCTTCAGAAGGGAAAACGATGCATTAAGAGCCAGGAGTGTAAACTTTTGAATAGATTGAAGATGTGTACATTTTTCTTATTTTGCCTAAATATCTTTTTTTTTTTTAGTATTTTAAGAACAGCAGGCAGTTTAACTGTTCAGGACAAACATGGGACTCATGAACAACTATCACTAAACAAAAACAAAAAAACAGCTGTAGATCATTCAGGTAACAAACCAGTATTAATAATCAAGTGTATGTGATATTCAACTATTATTTTTTCTTGTGGACTACTGAATGTGTAAACATCTTTTATGGGAAATATCTTATTAAGGTCAGTACTAAATAAAAAATGCATTTTGCATGAACCCTGCAAAGTGTATGTAAACTTTTGACTTCAACTGTGTGTGTGTGTGTGTGTGTATATATATATATATATATATATATATATATATATATATATACACATACATACATACATACATATATATACATACATACATACATACATATATATACATACATACATATATATATATATATATATATATATATATATATACACATACATACATACATACATACATACATATATATACATACATACATATATATACATACATATATATATATATACACACACACACACACACACACACACATCTGTTTTGCCAAAAACCCAACATTATAATAATGGTTATGACTACTTTAAGTGAACTGGAATTAGCAAAAAGTGATTTATAACAATAAATATTACCTATATTGTCCATGTTATCTGTCAACTAGCCAGTCAGTTTGTACTGAAGTTGTACAAAATACTGTTTTTTGAGAAATAGAGTGAGAAAATTTGCACTATTTTTAAACCGTGAAAGGTAGAAGGAGCGAGGGAATGAGAAATTGCTTCTGCCGTACAGAAGGCAACGGGAGCATGTCAGAGAGTTATAGCAGCGCAAGGCCTTTGGAAATTACAGCAGTGACGGTTCTGTGACACAGGAGACAGAGCCTGCGCACTACATCACTCACGGCCCCGTCTGCGCTCCCAACCCCACCCCAGACACCTGCCCTCAGTCACGGGCTCCAGCTTGTCTGACAACCACCACCGGCCCCCCATCTATACTTGGTTTACTTCATCTCTCTATGTACCATTTCGTCTTCTCCCTGGTTTATGGATCCCGCCCTTTGTAATCATTCAGCCCAGACCGAGTCAGAGAGACGAGATGAAAATCAATTCTTCTCCTCTGCCCCCACTTCCACTGACCACTTTTCTGTCGTTAAGCAGAAACTGTTAACATCAGCCGTTGATCCCTTCTACACCCTCACAGACATGCATGCGGACATCTGGGGTCATATGAAGTTCAGTCTCATCCGGGTGATCTCCATCACCCCCGAATCAGAGTCTGTAACCCCTCCCAGCAGGAGATGAAAGCCAGTCACCAGCTACAAACCGTGATGGATGCAGTGCTACATCCTTTAAACTGCCCACTTCTCAACCCCTGGCCTGTGTCTCTCTGCACTGCAGGCCCAGGAGAACCGCACTCGAGCAGTGTGATGGATGTGACATGCGGTCTGCTGATCAAAGCCTTGCAGGCAAACACTTATTTACACAAGACTTATTAAGGATGAAGAATGAGACGCTGTCCATGCAAGTCCCCAGTCTGAGAGTCACTAGAAAGGCCTTTCACACCAGCTTAAACCAGCATGAATTTACATGCTGATGTTTGTCTCAGTTAGTGCCGGTCTAAATCTAAATTAAATATGTTTTTTAAAGAAACAACACTGCGTAAAATATTAAGGCTTGTTTTCTTCGATTATTTTCATACATAATATTTTGAGCATGAGTGTGTTTGTCTTACAGCACTGGCAAATTATTCACTTGTTTTCAACTTGTTTACACTTAAAATACGTGAAGAAAATATCTGCCAGTGCAAGACAAAAAATACCAGCATTAAAGATACATTCTCAGAAAACATTCCTTAATATCTAATGAAGTCTTGCTTCTCAAGTAAATTTATCTTGCTTGAAGCATTTTTTTATTTTATTTTTTATGATTTAACTCGAAAATGAGCAAGCAGCAATTCCTCACAGCAGACTCAACTCACAATTTATTTTAACAGGGTTTAAGGTTAGCAGGTTGCTGAGCTAACAGCACAAATATTATACTAGGTAAAAACGTTTAGGTAAAAAGACTTATTTAATTTTACTTTCTACATAAACTTACACATTTTTAACATTTCCATCTGTATAAATGAACATTAATGTAATACATATACATTAATGTGGAAAATTAGTATATATTATAAATTAAATGAAAAATATATAAATATATATAAATGGTGTAAAAAATACTGATTATTAGGTTAGTCCATGATACCTAATACATTAAAAATAATGAATTTAACATTTTTTCTCATTAAAATTTCTTTCATATGGCACTCTATGATTATTTCCAATGCAAAGGATATAAGCAATGCTGCTTTAGTATTTGTCCAAAAGTAGCCAACTTTTAAAGGGGATATTGGATGCCCATTTTCCACAAGTTGGTATGATTCTTCAGTCTTCATGAAATATCTACCACATATTTTATTGAAAAATCCTCAGTGGTCATGTAAATCAACAACCTTTTTACCTTGTCAAAACAGCTCTGTTCACAGCGACCTGTTTTGGCGCATGGCTCTTTAAATGCTAATACTAATCCACTGTGTCCTCAGTGGCTCAGATGTTGGGAGAAAATGAAGACTCTTATGTTCACTTTTACATCCAACTAAACAACACCTGCAATGCTTACTAAACATTGTTGTCACTACAGCTGCTCGAGTGCAGAGAAAATGGCGGACAGCGTACAACTGGCTGAGGGTGAAAATATGCTAATATGGGACAGTTTGTCAGTGACCATGGTGGCAGCGTATCCACACACTGCTAAACCACATTTATATGCAAACCGTGTAAAAGTGAATCTTGCAATCAAGTCTTTGCACGGTGAACATTCTTTGAAGTGCTGTCTAAGTAAGCAACACGCTAGGTTTTGGACTAGGACTAACATATGTTCGTTTAAAGAAAAGACAAGTTTTGCAAGAATATTGAAGTCAGAAAAAAAGTTCTCTTACATCACATTATTCATGCTGCTGTGACAAAGCTACTATGTTTTATTTCCTGACTTATTGATCTCCATTAGGAAAGACATTAGCAAATCCAGCAGTTGGCCCCACCACCCCATTACTTTCTGGCTTGTGTGCCACAACTGAAACAGGGGCTGGAAAACTTCAAAAGCTCCTGATGAGCAGATTAAAATCCAGCCAGGCAGACACGATCATTATGCAATATTTATACATCCGAGTGTTTGTGGCTCACAGCAGATGAGCGAGGTCTCCTGTGGTGGACCCAGGATTAACACGCACCAATGTCTGCGCGGAATCAGCGGCGAGATCAAAGGGGTTCTACAGCGAGTGAATATTTCAGACTGAACGATTGATTTGCTGCGATGAACCCCACCAAGAGAGGCTCACCCAGAACTTGACGCTGTTCCAAGACGAGCATAATCGGAGATGAAAGGGGAACTATAAATAGGAAGTGTGAGTTGTGATCACCACGCACCCAAACCGAGGCTCTCGCAACAGAACAGAAGCTCAAAATGAGGCGGAAAATGGCGGCGGCTGAAGGTCTGACGGGACGAGGGAAGAGATCGGGAGGTCACAGCGTGAGGAGTTTTACTGTCGTAATAAAAATGTTCTTTTACCGTCACAGTCGCCCAAGTGAGAAGTGTTTCCATGCTCGACATCTTGCTCGAAGGGAAGCCTGTGGAGAAAGAACAGTAGTAGAAACATTCATCAGCAAACCACATAAACAGGCCATAAAACTGCATCGTCTGAATTACAGTAATGCCTGTGTATTTTCTCTCTCTCTTTTTTTTTGAAAGAAAAACAATTTTCAATGCTGTCTTGGAAAGGGAACTTCTAAAATGACTTGTTTTCTTTGCTCTTGGGTTCGATAATAAGTGCTATTGCACATTAAAAGCTTGTATAGGATGTGTGCAGAAAGCTCATGATCAAGTCTTGTACACAGAGGCATCACAGTGCTCTATTAGAGATGTTCTGTGTTACCTTAAAGCCACATTAATGAAGAAAAATGACTGCAGTCGGCTCACAAATGGCTTCCTTCCAACCGCATAAGTCAAACAGAGGAAAGGCCGAAGGCTACGCACAGCAGAAGCGTGCACCGGGGGACCAGCCTCTTTCCACTACCGCTGGCAATTAGTTAAAGCCCAGGACAACAAGCCAGCCAGGGGTCTTTTACTGCCAGGGTCTTAGTTTTTCAGAAGATATGCTTACACCCGTGTGGTTAAACGCTTTCTGTGAAATGTCTATAAAATATAATGTTTCTACAAACTGCAGGCGCAGAGCTGTAATCTCCAGAACTCCTCTGAGAGAAGATGGCTGAGTTTTTTATACTACAACGGTGAACCACCCCGAGAATTTAAATGAGAACGCAGATTCCTTCCCGCCACTCTCCTGAGAATGAACATTAGCCGTATTGTAGCACTGAGAAGCATAAAGACTGATAAACAGCCGATAGACAGTCCCTAAACTTGTTTTGCATATTCGCTGTTTGTGTATATTAGCAAGCGGCAGTAATTAGAACTACTTCTGTTTCGTTCTTCCACTGCGAAATTCAATTGGTGAGAATTTTTTTGTGTTATGCGAGACAGAATCGATCCACAGGTTGACCGTCCTTGATAAATCAAATCAGATCCAGCTAGAGAGCTGTAATTGCATAACGGCACTGAGGTAAAACGGTCTCCGCGATTTGATCTCAGAATACCGGCAGACAACCTGTATTTGCACACAGAACTCAATAAAACCCTCTCTGAGGACGGATAGACTTTCACAAGTGTATTTAAACAAGGGCAGAACAAAAAAACTAGTCATTTTTTTGGACATGTGCTTTATCTAAGGATAAAATAGGTAAAATCAATAGGTACATTGCCAAAACTCACCTTGTACCCGCACGGAGGAAAGAGCAGGTGCTTCCTCTGGTCCAGCCGCAGTAGGGATCCCGTGAGGCGATGCAGTTCCTGTGAAAGAACAGAAACAAGCATGAATGGTACCCCTAAGGCACCAGACAGTATATAGTTTAATTCCACTGGATTTCATCCAAGTATGATCCAGCTGGTTCAGTGCACACATTAGACGTGTGACATGTGTTAGTGCGCCTCACTGGGCCGCACCGATGGCCCACGGGCACAGACACAGAGCATGGGCTGGTGACCAGCGATCACAGGATCACAAAACTATCCTACAGCTGAGAGCTACAGTCTAAACAGTTGTTGGGAATGTACTATAAAGGACGAATGGTCATTTTATAAATTATGTCAGATATTTTAGGCATAAGTTTAAGTTCTGGATTATTTGAAAAAGCTATATCTATTAACATTATCAATAAGTCAATGGGAGGTTCACCGGTTTCATACAGCAGCTACAGTCAAACCAAAATTAATTCAGACCTTCAACATTTCTCAAATAATTACAGTTTATTGGCTATAGTTTAGAAAATGGTAATAAAATATGACAAGAACTCAAGAGTTCAGCTGTATCAGAACAAATTCCTTTTGATAATCACAAATGAATCACAGTCAAACCAAAATCTATTCAGACACCTTTAGAATTTCTCACATTATCAGTTTATTTGCCATAGTTTAGAAAATGGTAATAAAATATGACAAAAACTCAAAAGTTAAACTGTGTTAGGATGAATTTATCTTGATAATGTTAGATAACTTTGATAGAAAGGTATGTAACAAAACATGGTCAGGTCAAAGTTTCAAATCTAAATCTCCACTGTATGAATACTTTTTAGGTATAATGTGTCACAGTTTACTTTATTTTGTTATCCTCACTTACATAAATGAACTACTGTATAGTGTCCTTCACACTCTAGTAAAAATATAGATAAAATTAGGCAATTTGGGATGTCATAATTTGGAAAAACTGTATGTAATCTAAATAAAATATAATGTAAAATAAATGTGTATATATATATATATATAACTATAGCTTTTCACAGAAAGAGTTTGATCTCAATATAATCTGTTATTCATATTTCGCTAGTTCTCCCTTGTTTTGGATTATAAAAGGTGTTCTCTTGGGCATTATTTAAAAAGCATTTCTTGCCAGGCCTCCCAAATCTGAGATTTATTCAACAGCTTCAATTCAGATTCAGAATTTCCCAAAGGTTTTCAATGGGATTAAGGGACGCCTTCGTTACATGCGTGGATTGATATTGTGTTCGAATTTACACATTCAATCTCCTAACAGATCCTTCATACTGGCCTTGCGAGTGCCAGATGAGACTCTTATTCAAGACTTTGAAAGTTATTTTGATGCTGTCACACCCTGAGGTGATTTTCAACCTCCTGTCAAAATGCTTGCTATAGTCTTCTTTGACCAGCACAGCGCTTTGCATTCTGAGCGGTATCTGGCTCATGGTGCTTTGCAGTAATTCTGCAGAGATTACGACTGTTTGATTCCAGAAAACAAGCAATATGAATTGACCAGATTCAGTGATTTTATATAAAATCTTCCTTGGTAATTAAAAAATGTAAAATTAATATAAAACAATAAATTAAACACATTTGTGACCCTGGACCACAAAACCAGTCATAAGGGTCAATTGTTTGAAATTGATATTTATACATTAATCTGAAGACTGAATAAATAAGCTTTCCATTGGAAAATCTGGAATCTGAGGATGCAAAAAAATCAAAATACTGAAAAAAAATCGTCTTTAAAGAAGTTGTCCAAATTAAGTTCTTAGCAATGCATATTACTAATAAAAAATTAAGTTTTGATATATTTAAGGTAGGAAATACTATATAATGATACGTCTACATGATATTTCTTTATTTAGTGTGGTAACTAAATGTGTGTGTATGTGCCACTCACTTCATGCAGCGGGAATAGAGTTGGCAGCGTGCTACAGGCACTTTGATCACGCAAGAAGGGAAAGCCAGTAGGAGGCTGTGACTGATGCGGTCCAGCGTGAGAGAGAGCAGCTGCCTGGCCTGAGGAGAGTCCGTCCCACACCTGGAACACACACAGTCCAAATCAATTTGCAACAAATTAAAAGAGTGCAGGGAGAAAGTCAAACACAATTTAGACCGAGAACACACTCGAACACAGTTTGATACAGAATGACACGACCCCAACCTACATTAATAAAGTCTAAACAGTCAAGCCTAACACAGTCTGATAATGTTTATCTTAACACAATATAACAAGAACTAATGAAGCAAAGGTAGACAAGCAAAACTGACTATTCTTTTAACACAGAGCTTGGATATGAAAGTGTGTTTGTCATCTTAAATCTTGACATTTCAAACCAAGGACATCTATCTATTATGATAATGGCTTGTTATATAGTATGTCTCTAATGAACTGACACTAACGTTCACCCTCTGAATGAGAAACAGGACGAGGCGTAAAGGGCTTCAAAAAGAAAACGCATGTCGTATTAATGTGATATCACATTAATGTGTTGTCACTTTGTGCTTGGCCCCAGTAACTAATCTGATTGATATCTAGGAGTCTGGCAGCCACCCACTCCTCTGTGCTGTACACTTAATTGGCACTTACCACTTAGAGTATCTCTCTTGCACCTGCCATGCTGGCTAGAAAGCACATTTGTTTGTATACATACGCACGCATACATATGGTTATAGAAACACTTACAATAATGGCCTTGATAGCAGCGGAGAAATCATTAGTACTTTATGCATTGGATCTGAGCAATGAGCCACACTTACCAAAGGCTATCAGAAACAAGATCAAGCTTGCTTCAAAAAGCCATTTTCCTAATCAGAATTTTTAATCTCGCTTCACGGAGAAAAAAATTAAAAAGCTGCAAAAACAGATTAACTTGAGAAGCAAAATGATTAAGAGACTAAAAAATATGTTGAAAATATTACTCTACCAATGAAAAATAATAGCATAACATGGCAGTAAATTAATCTAATTATATATATTAATAAGAAAATGTGTATACAACACGTACCATGTAGAAAATATATATCTACAGTTGAAGCCAAAAGTTTACATACACCTTGCAGAATCTGCAAAATGTCAATTATTTTACCAAAATAAGGAGGATCATACAACATGCATGTTATTTTTTTCTAGTTGAATTTATAAAAATTATTCTTAATAAGGTGTTTTTGACTAAAAGACCCAATAAAGAGCCAGGGGGTGAAAACTTTTGAACAGAATGAAGATAGGTTATGTTTTTTTGTTATTTGTCATGTAGTTCTGCCCTTCAGAAGCTACAGAAGATACTTACATATTTCCCAGAAGTCAAAAGAAGTAAAATTTACCCTGATCGTTAAACGCCAAAAGTTTTCACCCCCGGCTTTAAATGCAGTGTTCCTTCTGGAGCCTCGGTGAGTGTTTGAACCTTCTCTAATAGTTGCATATGAGTCCCTCAGTTATGCTCTGTGTGAAAAGATGGTTCTCAAAATTATAGAGTCACTGTTGGAAAGGGTTCAAATACACAAAAACGCTGATAAACCAAAGAATTTGTGGAACCTGAAGGATCTTTTTCTGAAAACAGTGGGCAGTTTAACTGTTCAGGACAAATGAACAACTATCACACACACACACACACACACACACACACACACACAAAAACACAGCTTTGAATAATTCAGGTAATAACACTGTATTAAGAATCAAGTGTATGTAAACTTTTGAATGGGGTCATTTTTATAAATTCAACTATTATTTTCTCTTGTGGACTATATGTAAACATCTTTTATGTAACATATCTTCAGGTCAGTATTAAAAAAATAATATGCATTTTGTATGATCCCTCTTATTTTGGTAAAATAATTAACACAAGGTGTCTGTAAACCTATTGTCTTTAACTGTATATCTATATACATTGCATATCTCTCTCTCTCTATATATTTATATATTTTATATATTTTTTTTTTTTGTTAATTTACCATCTCTTTTTTCTTTTTTAGAATTAATCACACTAAATTAACACATTTAATTAACACCCTTAGTTGAAAATTGAATTGTCAGAGAGAAACAAAAATTAATGAATGAATCACTGCAGTCGTACAGCTCCATTTTTAGGCAGCCAAAACAAGTGATGAAAGAGAGAGACGGGAAGAGAACAGACACAGGGTGAGATAAAGAGGTGCAACTGGCAAGTTTAAACTGATTTTAGTAGAAAAAAGCAGCCTCTCTTGACACATGCGAGTAGGAGAGCGAAACACAAGACGTAAAAGATGAAAATGAACCACTGCTATAGTTAGATCACAGAAAACAAGCGAGGAAAAAACTATTACGAACACAAAAAAGCCAGACAACTGTACACAGATGATACAAAGACGAAAAGGAAAGTGTGCATAAAAAGATATTGACATCAATTAACACTCTAGCCCGCATCCTAATTGTGTCATTGTTTTCTTCGCTACAGTGTCTTGATCGATATGGATGATGACACGGCCATTTTTGAGCAGTTTCCGTCGGTCACAGACTCTCTGACCCTGCGCGTGTCAAACGATTTACCACTTCACCACCGCGTGATGAAAGATGGCAGAGGTTATGCAAGGCCAGCATGATCGTAGCCTGATCTGATTACTCCATCTACACTCCCCTGATTAGCTGGCTTCCCGCTGCGCTAGACACAGCTAGCACTGTCAACGGCGTCACGCTCTCACACACACACACTCCTGGTCTGATAAATGACATGGAAGTTTTTTGTGATTTATGATGATTCATGTTTTATCAAGGGTGTTTGTTTTGTTTGGCTAATTTGGTGTTTGGAAATTAAAGGAGAAGCTTACTTTAAGGAAATTAAGGTTTCTGAGGAAAACATTCCAGGATTTTTCTCCATATAATGGTCCAAATTGCAGTTTCAATGGAGCTTTAAAGGGCTCTACATGATCCTAGCCAAGGAATAAGGGTCTTATTTAGCAAAATGATCAGTAATTTTCTTAAAATAATAAAAAAATGTATACAGTATACTTTTTAACCACAACTGCTCATCTTGCACTAGCTCTGTGATGCGCATGTGCATGTGCATGTGCATCTTTACGCATTGGACATCATTGTTTTACCTTTTTGTGTAGGGCGTTGACTTTCTTTGCATGTTCGCTTTGTAAACACTGGGTTGGTACTTCCATCTACGTCATGAGTGTGTGATTAGTGCAAAACGAGCATTTATGGTTAAAAAATATATAAAAATGATTGATTGTTTCGCTAGATAAGACCCTTATTCCTCATCTGGGATTGTGTATAGCCCTTTGAAGCTGCGTTGAAACTGAAATTTGGACCTTCAACCCATTGATCCCCATTGAAGTTTACTATATGGAGAAAAATCCTGGAATGTTTTCCTCAAAAGCCTTAATTTCTTTTTGATTGAAGAAAGACATACATGAACATCTTGGATGACATGGGGTGGGGGTAAATTATCAGGAAATTTTTAATGTGACTTACCACGTTTTTTCTTTTTTGTGTGTAAAAAGTTTTATTTTTTGAGATAGAGCGTGTGTACAGTATGTGAGGAGAAACAGACTAAACAGCGTTTAGTCTGTCTGGAGGAAGATTCAATTAACACTATATCCATGGAAAATGAATGTTGTTAGCAAACTCCTGCCACTTTCCGCAAGGGATAATGACCAGCTAATGCTCCATCTGTTTACATGCCTTGACTTGTGATTCTCCGCCATAAAGCAATCAGCAAAGAGCGTGCTTCAGCATTAACCTCTACCTGTCTGGGTTGTAGCCTTCCAGTTCCTCGAGGAACACGTTGTTGTTGGTCACCGTGTTATCCCTGTTGGGTGTGACGAGGAATTTGAGGATGGTCCCTCGGCTGGAACCCAAAAAGAGGACTGTCTGGTTGCCATAGGGACCAGCGTTTGTGTCCACCACCATTTTGTTGAGCTGGTATCTGAAAGCAACAGAAGACTACTTAATTCATTCTGAAATGAGGCAGAGAGGTATTAAATTGTAAACCAAAACCCCATGCCAAAATAACAAAATGCACAAATCCGAAAAACAATTAGCCTCGACAAACTGGCATATCTTGAGGCAACAGCCAAAACTGTTCTACTGGAATGATTCAGCTTTCTAAAATAAGATGATTTCCCAGAGTGTTTGAAATGACACAAACAACTTGTCACTATAATCTTGTTGTGCCCTGTGGGATGCTGAGAAACCCCAGCTGCTGGAACCCCATAGTCTGAAGACTGAGATTGGACAGATACTAATGCTAACAGACGTCACAGCTGGGCAGTCAAATGTTTAGCATAGATCTTAATGAAGGAAAGAATGACTGGGAAAAAGTAGCAGCTAAATTTAATGGCCATTATGCGTTCCTTTGCTTCAAGTTCATGAAAAGTCCAACTTCTGAATCTTGGTTAAAGGTTAATGGACTACCAGCTGTTGTGGTTGAGATTGATTTGATAGCTCATCTAAAAGCAGTAGTCTACTTTAGACCAGTGACAAACCAGATATCATGTCTTGAAGGCCTGTATGATCTGGTTATGATCTGGTTTTAACAGTGGAGAATCTTGTCTAGGACATCTGAGAGAAAGTTCTCACCTGACCATGGTCCGAACAATCCATGGCCTCTGACCGAGTGATGGGACGGCTTCATCCATCAGTGGATGGGTTTTGACAAAAGTTAACATGTCATCGGGGAAAGAGTTAGAGGAATTGAACTTTGAGCCTTGTATGGCACAACCACCCGGCCTGAGAAATTCACAAACACAGCACATTATTATAAACTTTTTCCTCTGCAAGTTGGCATTTGAGGACATAAAACACTCTCTAGAGTTGTAAATGTAATTTCATTCCGTACCTCGGTTTGGGCACAACCTCATCTGGAACAGGTGTCCATATCGACTCGGGCGATTTCTGCTCTTTAAATCTTCCATCAAACACTCCGGCCAGCTGCTCCATGTCGAAAGCACACACCGCAGAGCCAGGGATACTGCAAAAATACAGCACAATAATATCCTCAGACCTGTTCTTTTTCCATGATACTGCTCTGAGCCAGAGGAGGCTCACAACACCCAAATGGATTTCATTTATCACTAACATGTCGAAAACACATCAGTTGACAGCCTTGAATAGATCTGTACTGTGGGTAGTTGGACAGGCATTTCAAGGCAAACAGAGCAGAGAATATTGTCCAGAGCTGTCACCGGAAACCTTGGGTGACTGCAAGCTCTTCCACTCACTGACCTTTTCCTCCCACTGAGGATCTATTCAAGAATGCAGCAGTATACAAACGCAACTGTGAGTAACATACTTGGGTTTCTCCAACAATAATACAAGTGGCACAACAGAAAGCCACATGATGATGAATCTGAATTGTTTAGAAGGTGGCTGTCCATAAACCACGGCCAAGACTAACGTAGATTAATGATGATATTAAGAAGAAGCAGCAGCAAAGTTGTCTATATACAATATAGTTGTATGTAATGTGTCACACAGGGAATTAAAAAAAATCACTCATGCTCAAGAAGGCAACATGATACATTAAGGCGGTGTAAGGTTTATCCATTGGATTAACAGTGTAAACTGTGCTTATTTTGTTCTCTAAAAAAACCTAAATATAGCTTCTGAAGGGCATATGATATGATCTTTAATCAAAATCCTGTTTGAAATTTCCAACTCCCCAGCTCTTAATGTACCGTTTCCTTCTTAAGCATCATTAAATGTTTTAACCTCTTGTACTAGTTGTGTATGAGTCCCTCAGTTGTCCTCAGTGTGAAAATATACAATCAAAATTATAAAGACACTGTTGGAAAGGGTTCAAAAAGACAGAAGTTGCTAGAAAACCAAAGAATGTGCAGGATCTGGAGGGTTTTTTTTCTGAAGCGGGTCAGTTTAACTGCTCAGGGCAAACACAGGAAAAACTTTGTTTAGTGTGCTCTTAAAAATTAAGGTTGCAAAAGGTATTCTTCAAAGTGATGCTACAGAACCATATTGAGTTCTCCAAAGAACTTTCCAATGAAAAGACGTAAAAATAACCACTTTTTTTTATAGTGTGAAATAACCTTTAATTTTAAGAGTGTGGATTATACAGTTGAGGACAAAAGTTTACATACACCTTGCAGAATATGCAAAATGTTAATTATTTTACCAAAATAAGAGGGATCATACAAAATGCATGTTATTTTTTATTTAGTACATGAAGGATCTTTTTTGTTTAGTGATAGCGGTTCATGAGTCCCTTGTTTGTCCTGAACAGTTAAACTGCCTTTCTGTTCTTGAGAAAAAATACTTCAGGTCTTTAATTCTTACGTTTTTCAGGCTTTTTGGTAAACATGATGCATTAAGAGCTTGAATTTGAAGATCATGAAATATTTAACTTATTTTGTGTTCTGGGAAACATGTCAGTATCTTCTGCAGTTTCTGAAGGGCAGTACTACATGAAAAAATATGATATTTAGGCAAAATAAGAAAAATGTACACATCTTAATTCCATTCAAAAGATTTTTATTGCATCATTTTACCTTCTGAAGCATCACTAAGCATTTAAGCCTTCTGTAATAGTTGCATATGAGTCTCTCAGTTGTCCTCAGTGTGAAATGATGGATCACAAAATCATACAGTCATTGTTGGAAAGGGTTCAAATACACAAAAATGCCAAAACACTAAAATTTGTGAGACCTGAAGGATTTTTCTGAAGAAGAGCAGGCAGTTTAACTGTTCAGGGCGAACAAGGGACTCATGAACAACTATCACTAAACAAAAACACAGCTCAGGCAACAACAAAGTATTAAGAATCTAGTGTATGTAAACTTTTGAACAGGGTAATTTTTACTATTATTTTCTCTTGTGGTCTATATGTAAACGACTTTTATGTGAAATATCTTATATTCAGGTAAGTACTAAATAAAAAATAACATGCATTTTGTATGATCCCTCTTATCTTGGTAAAATAATTAACATTTTTAAGATTCTACAAGGTGTATGTTAACTCTGTTACATGACAAAAAAAAAAAAAGAAAAAATAACATGCAATTTTCAAGAACCCTTATTTTGCTAAAATCCTTAATGTCTTGCATAATCTCCAAGGGGTATGTAAATGCACGAGCAGAACTATTTGCTTTTTATGCATATTTTGTAAATCTTAGAGTTATCTCCGTTTCTACGTACAGCAATTTTTGATGCAATCTCAAAATTTGAATAAAAATATGCATATGGAAACCTGGTTAGTGAGAGCACCTCTCTTTCCTCCTACTGCGAAACAAAGCTTCAATCTCTAAACTGTCCTGAAGTGATTTGTCTCTGGTGAAGCGACAGCTTTCAGCACTTAAAGACTTTCTTAAGCGAGAACAGAGAGTCATGCAGGGTGAGTCAGTTCAGTTCTCGTTTACGCCCACTCTCTCCCTCTCTCTACTTCCTCCTCAGATTTCCTGGCACTGACATACTTTGTAAGTACAAGCCACAGCTGTATTCTCCCGCATCCTTGACACAGGTGAGTCGTTCACTCCCTCTCCATCACTCTCTTGAGCTCTAGATCTCTCACAATCTTCTCGAGCTATAACTCAGATGCAGAAGATTACCTTCTGCTTTGAAAACACCCTGCATATAGTAACTTTGTGTTCCAGGGTTCTATGGGATCCAGTAATTGATACTGAGGTTCAGGTCTGGAAAGAATGACACCTACACTGCTCTCGCAATGTCACACAATGGGCTTTGAGGTCCATGTAGGAATGCAAGAGTGTAAGGAGGAAATTAATAAGAAGCAAGCATAAACAGCTGTCTCCAATAGCATTGTGGGACACATCTGTCACACGTCTACTTGTTTTACCCTGTAGCTGGTTTGTTTGTGCGTGTGTGAAGCCGTCGGCCAGATAGCAGCTGAGAATGACCTTCGGATTGACAGCGCTGAAACTGTTCAGATTCAGCAGACACAGTGACAGGACTTAAACACATGTCAAGCAATTTTCTGACAAGACCTCATTAGGCTCATATCAGCCTGATCATCAATGTCATCAGTCTGACACACTGCAGAACCTCCAAAAGGCCTGACAGGTGAACAACTTGCAGCAGAGCAGAATGTGACTTTCTCCTCTCAAAACTCTTGCTGAATTTTGTAACTTATACATCATTTCTGATACAATTTGTTTCCTATACCTATATACCTATACTATTTCCTATATTGAGTTTTCCCTCAATAAACTGCTAATTTGCAGCATATTGATAGTAAGTTAGCTGTTGTAGTATATGTTTAGATACTGGGTAGATACTAAGGGATCTAAAATACAGAATAAGGCATTAATATGTACTATATAAATACTAATAAACAGCCTATATTGTTTTTGTATGTTTTTGTTGCATTTCATTTAGTGCTGGGCAACGATTAATCGTGATTAATCGCATCCAAAATAAAAGTTTTTGTGCATATAATATATTTGTGTGTACTGTGTATATTTATTATGTATATATAAATACATACACATGCATGTATATATTTAAGAAAAATATGTTATATTTATATATTAAATATATTTATATTTCATATAAATTATATGAAATATATACTGTATGTGTGTGTCTTTATATACACTGCCGCTCAAAATGTTACAATCAGGAAGATTTTTAATGTTTAGTTGTTCAAAAATACAGAAAAAAGTAGTATTATGAAATATTATTGCAATTCAAACTTAGTTTTTATTTTATTTTAATATACTTTAAAATATCATTTATTTCTGTGATGCAAAGCTGAATTTTCATCAGCCATTACTCCAGTCTTCAGTGTCACATGATCCTTAAAAAAAAACATTCTAATATACTGATTTATTACTTTTATTATCAATGTTGGAAACGGTTATGCTGCTTAATATTTTTTTTGGAACCTGTGATACTTTTTTCAGGATTCTTTGATGAATAAAAAGTTAAAAAGAACAGCATTTATTCAAAATAGAAGTCTTTACTATCACTTTTTTTTTTATCAATTTAACACATCCTTGCTGAAAAGTATTAATTTCTTTCAAAGATAGAAACCCCCCCCCAAAAAAATTACTGACCCCAAACTTTCAACGAGATAATGATTTCTTTTGACAATGATTTCTGAAGGATCATGTGACACTGAATACAGAAGTAATAATGATTCAAATTCAGCTTTGCATCACAGGAATAAATATTTTAAAGTATATTAAAATAGAAAACCACTATTTTAAATTGCATTAACATTTCACATTGCAGTTTTTTCTGCATTTTGAATCAAAGAAACACAGCCTTGATGAGTAGAAAAGTCTCCTTTAAAAAGCATTTAAAATCTTACTGATCCTCTAAATGTAATATTATTATTCTGGATGCGATTAATCACAATTAATCATTGCACAGCACAAATTTTATTATTAGTAAACTTTCTTTCAGTTGTAATTCAGTTTTACATGACCGTTTTCTACCCTTAAATCCTCCATTTTTGCTATTGTCTCTTTAAAGCATCAATGTAAATAATGAAATAAAATCAGTTCTAACTGGTTCACCAGAATACTGAATAGCTCCTGGTTGTGACCTCAATATCAAGACGATTTCCGAATGACACATTTCAGGAGATTATTTTCCAAAATTACTTGATAAGGAACATTTGGAAAAATATTAAGACTGACTGTATCTTAAATATAATTTTATTTAGTCTTACTACACCAGCAAGCAAAATTTTCACTCATTTTTATATACTTTTTTATATATAAGGCAATTGAAAAAATCTGCCAGTGCAGTAAGAAAATCATAAACACTCATAAGTCTTCATATTGTTTGCTGCTTCTCAAGTAAATTTACCAGAACTGGAAAATATAACAAAAATACTTACTAAAAAGTTATATGAAACATTTGGAAAGACATGAGGATGAGTAAAGGATGACTGAATTATTATTTTTGAGTCAACTACCACTTAAAACTAATTTGTACTATATACATATGAAAATTTAAAGATCAGTGAAGGCAATCTGATTGAATTACTATGTGGTCTGCCACAGCTAAACAGAAAAGACCTCTATGTCTTTTTCTGTGCATCTCATCTTGGAGCTCTGTCAAAACACTTCTCCACTGCTAATTCCTATACTTAGTCTCCACCTTTACGAGCCCTCGCTGTCTCCACTCTTTCTTTATATGTCCCTAAGCTTCTTCAAACCTGAGTGTGTGCCTCTCCAGAAGATTCTGGCCTTATTTTATTTTCCTCACAGTCTGAACTCTGCATCTTCCTCCTGCATCCACCATGATCCACTGAGAGGATGATCTCACCTGCAGCCTCTCATTTACAACAATCTCACCCCATCTCTCCTGCCCTGCTTGGAGCCTTGGCCCCACACCTCGAAGCATCAGGAGCTCAAATTAGATGCAAACACCTCTTTCCTCCTTGCTCTGTTTCTGCGAGAGTGCAAGTCTTTTGACATGAGAGAACTATTTTTTACTATATGTTTCTTGAGTTGAGTTATTTATTTGGTCCTTGATATTACATATACAGTAGGTTCTTCAGACCAGTTTACTGGTTTCTGGGTTTTGGGTAAAAAAAAAAGCATATATACTGCTGTTTTAAAGTTTTGGGTAAGGAAGACACAATTGGAACACTCCAAGCAACAACACAGCAAGCCATGGGAAACATCTTCAACACCCTAGCACATGCTCTGACTCAATGAGCTGTGGGGCTCTTGTGGGCAACGCATGCTCCCCCCTTTTCCTCCTAGTGATTTCCTTTCATCTACTACAGTCCATGTCCATAAAACAATGGAAAAGGGCAAAAAAGGAGAAAACTATATATGTATTGATGCTTTATACAGAAATGTACACTACCAGTCAAACATTAGCAGAAATATTTGTACCATTTAAAATAACTTCTTTCTATCTGAATATATTTTAAAATGTAATTTATTCCTGTGATGAAAGCTACATTTTGAGCATGATTATTCCAGTCTTCAGTGTCATATGATCCTTCAGAAATCATTCTAATATGCTGATTTGCTGTTAAAGAAACCTTTTTTTTTTAATATTTAAAACAGCTGAGTAAGTTTTTTCAGGATTCTTTGGTGAATAGAAGGATCTAAAGATCAGCATTTGTCTGTATCTTTTGTAACATTATACACTATACCATTCAAAAGTATTTTTTTATTTAGCAAGGATGCTTTAAATTGTTTAAAAGTGATGATAAAGACATTTATAATGTTACATAAAATTTCCATTTCAAATAAATGCTGTTCTTCTGAACTTTCTATTCATCAAAGAAACCTACAAAAATTATACTCAGCTGTTTTTAACTTAATAATAATAATAAATGTTTTTTGAAACATTTAGGAAACAACAGGAAATCAGATTATTAGAATGATTTCTGAAGGATCAGGTGACTGGAGTAATGATGCAAAAAATTTAGCTTTGAAATCCCATAAATAAATTAAATTTGAAATTATATTCAAATATAAAACCGTTATTTTAAATAGTAAAAATATATCAAAATGTTACTGTTTTTGCTGTACTTTAGATCAAATAAATTCAGGCTAAGTGAGCAAAAGAGACTTCTTTAAAAAAAAAAACTACAAATCTTACTGTCCAAAAACTTTCGGCTGGTAACGTAGTGCAATAATGACTCATCTTTCCAATCTTGGTTTCTGGAAGTATTGTTCCCAATAATTTTCTTCACATGGATGAAAAAACATTCCTCAATAAAGAGTTTTAAGCCATGAACTAAACCAACCATCTCCGAAATGAACCACATTACAAATTTTCATGTGAAGCAAAAAAGGACACCACCCTACAAAATTTTGCCGTCAGTATGATTTTTTACTTTTATTCAGCAAGGATGTATTGAATTGATCAAAAGTGACAGTAAAGACACTCATTCTTAAAAAATGCGTCATGGTTTCCACAGGAATATTAAGCAGCACAACAGTTTTCAGAATCAGAAGGATTTCTGAAAGATCATGCAACACTAATAACTGATGTAACAGCTTTGCCCTCACAGGAATAAATTAAAATTTAAAATATATTAAAATAGAAAACAGATATTTGGAATTGTGATAATATTTCACAAGATTGCTGTATTTTTGATCAATTAAAAGCAGCCTTGGTAAACATAAGAGCCTTCTTTCAAAAACATTACAAAATCTGACTCCAGACTCAAAGTGTAGATGAAAAATAAGAGAAGAAAGAATAAATCCCTAACCCCAAGTATAAGCAATAGTAATTGGAACACCTAGCTTGCCTTATTCTGAAAAACTGAGCATGAATATTTAAAATAAGACTTAGAATTCAAAATCGGCTCATGTATAAATAATCAGAATTTATGAGAAACTGGCAAAATGTTTAAACTTCACAGAATAGTCCTGTTAAACACTCTCTGTTCAGCATGAGTCACTGCATTTTAGACAGTCTGCACTTTATTACTCTCCTTCCCATAATACTTAGACCCATCTCAACCACATCCCAACATGGCCTCTTCTCATTCCCATAGTCCTCCCCTGCTGCTGCGTCTGCCACGCACTAACCGGTCCCGGCAATTTGTCTGAGAGCTCTTTAACAGACCACACATCCTCCCGGCAGGCTAGCGAAGCCCCCTGCGCTGTTTATAGAGGACTGCAGCTGCAGACGGGAATGCTTGTACAGCTGGACGCTCCCTGCCAATGCACCTCGGTGCTCCATCTCTAACCGAGCCCGCCGTGGATCCGTGCCCTCAGGATAAGAGTGGAGAAGAGGAACTCTCACAGATAGGAGTCCGTTTTTTTAACTCTTTTGAGGGAGAGGTGGGGGAAGATGTGGGCTATTATTGACCGCCTCATTCATTCGTCCTTGAGTGAATATCTCCCCCCTCCACACGCATATACTCATCCTTCATGTTTTTTCCCCTTCTCCTCTCGCCCCCCAGAGTGGCCATTAGCAGACCGAGATGTTATTAGAGTTGGCATTTGCTGAGGTTTGGCCCCTGCTCTGACACAAATACACATTTGCATGCTGGGAGTCCTGCCCTTCCTCCATCATTCAGAGGGTGCTCTATTGCACTTCATTTGTCACACACACACAGGTCTCATAAAAATATTACCCATCATGCACGCTCCCGCACACACCGTAGACATAGCTCACCCAGCAATGAAATGAATTTTCAGCTGAGGAAGAGTCTGAAATTTGAGTCATTATTCACTCTCTCTCAAAAAAAAAAAAACGTTGTATTTTACATTTAGATTACCTTTGCAGTCATTTGATATATAATATAAAACATAATAAATGTTAATCTTTAACAACTAACGGATATAACAAAATCTGCAAAATGTTAATTCTTTTACCAAAATAAGAGGGATCATACAAAATGCATGTTTTTTATTTAGTACTGACCTGAATAAGATATTTCACATAAAAGATGTTTAGTCCACAAGAGAAGATAATGACCCCGTTCAGAAGTTTACATATGCTTGATTCTTAATACTGTGTTGTTACCTGAATGATCCACAACTGTGTTTTTTTGTTTAGTGATGTTTTTTTAGTCCCTTGACCAGTTAAACTGCCTGCTGTTCTTCAGAAAAATCCTCCAGGCCTCACAAATTCTTTGGTTTTTCATCATTTTTCTGTATTCAAACACTTTCCAACAATGACTGTATGATTTTGAGATCCATCTTTTCACATTGAGGACAATTGTAAAACTCATATGCAACTATTACAGAAGTTTCACAGATGCTTCAGAAGGAGAAACAATACATTAAGTGCCAGGGGGTGAAAACTTTTGAACAGAACGGAGATGTGTACATTTTTCTTATTTTTTCCTAAATATCACATTTTTTCATTTAGTACTGCCCTTCAGAAGCTACAAAAGATAGTTACATGTTTCCCAAAGGACAAAATAAGTTAAATTTACCCTGATCTTCAAATTCAAAACGTTTTCACCCCATGGCTCTTAATGCATCATTTTTCCTTCTGAAGCATTAGTGAGAATTTGAACCTTCTGTAATAGTTGCATATGAGTCCCTTTAGATGTGAAAATATGAATCTCAAAATTATACAGCCATTGTTGGAAAGGGTTCAAATACAGAAAAATGCTGGAAATCCTAAGAATTTGTGGGACCTGAAGGATTTTTCTGAAGAACAGCAGGCAGTTTAACTGTTCAGGACAAACAAGCAACTCATGAACAACTATCACTAAACAAAAAAAAAAAAAAAACACAGATGAGGATTATTCAGGTAACAGCACAGTATTAAGAATCAATGGGATGTAAACTTTTGAACAGGGTCATTTTTTAAATTCAACTATTATTTTCTTTTGTGGAATATACATCTTTTATGTGAAATATCTTATTCAGGTCAGTACTAAATAAATACAATTCAGTTTGCGTGGTCCCTCTTATTTTTGTAAAATAATTAACATTTTGCAGATTCTGAATGGGGGATGTAAACTTTTGACCTCAACTGTACATTATTTATTGGTATTTAAAAAAATAATTATTAGTTAACCAGGCCAGAATTTTAATATCAATGCATCAATGCATCAATGCAATCATCAATGCAAGTTTTTGGCACTTGACAGTCGATTCTCCTTCTGCATTCCACAAGGAAAATAAAAGACAGAATTTTTGAGTGAACTGTCCCTTCAAGCATTCGCTCTCAGACCTCAATCACACACACACAGGTAGCAACGTGCATACAGGAACCATTTTCTCTCAATTTTCCCCTCTCTTTATTTCCTCTCATAGTAATGACTCCTTCAGCGTCTTCACTCCCATCCTCTTGACAGCCCTCCCTCTTTTTGTGTTCTCGCATTCTTTCCTGTAATTATTTTCTGCAAACTCTGTCAAAACATGCACTTGCTCCCTGATCCCAAAAATATATGTTTTGTTGTTGCTTTTCTCTCTAAGTGTGACATCTTGGTGACAGCCTGTCAGCATGTGTACATCTACCCACATCAATTCCATTCCTCATTCATACATCAATCTCCATCTCTTCCTCTCCCGTTCTCTCGCAGCGCCTCTCTACATGCCATTAAAACCTGCAATGATATTCCCTGCAGTGTCGCACCAGTGTTCTATATTCAGTGGTTTTTCACCCATAATCCCACAGGACGACCTAAACCCAGAGCGATTGTACCCGTTTCCCAATGCTCTGCTGTTGCCACCAGCCTGTGATATTTCCAGCTCAACTGTCTATCAATGAGGCTGCTAATACACTATATTTGGGAATTTATCTCTAGAGAATAATAGTCTGCCTGGAATCTGGTGGTTCTTAGTCTTGTTAAGCCAGATCAGTGTAAAGGTCTACACTGCATCTTATTTTGTCCAAGTGCTGGCCACTTCACCAGAAAGAGGTCACCTGACCTATACAGTATGTATCCACTGTTTTCTTCCCCTTTTGTAAATTTTATGGGTCTGGGTTCTGGCTTTTTAGCTATACAAAACGGCTCGTTTTGCTGCTTGATATTGCAGATTGATGTGTCTTACCATTTTATTTTATTGTATTGTTTTATTGAGGTCAGAAGTTTACATCCCTCTTTCAGAATCTGCAAATATTAATTATTTTACCAAAATAAGAGGGATCATACAAAATGCATGTTATTGTTTATTTAGTACTAACCTGAATAAGATATTTGACATAAATTTTTACAAATAGTCCACAAGAGAAAATAATAGTTGAATTTATAAAAATTACTCGGTTCATCAAGTCCCCTTGATTCTTAATATGGTGTTCTTTTGAAGGTTTAAATGCTAACTGATGCTTCGGTAGGAAAAACCAAGCCGGGGGATGAAAACTTTTAGAATTTGAGGATCAGGGTAAATTTAACTTGTTTTGTCTTCTGGGAAACATGCAAATATTTAGACAAAATAAGAAAAATGTACACATCTCCATTCTGTTCAAAAGTTTTCACCCCCCGGCTCTTAATGCATCATTTTTTCCTCCTGGAGCATCAGTAAGCATTTGAACCTTCTGTAATACTTGCGTATGAGTCCCTCAGTTGTCCTCAGGGTGAAAAGATGGATCCCAAAATCATACAGTCATTGTTGGAAAGGGTTCGGTTCAATTTCACAAAAATGCTATTATTTTCTCTTGTGGACTATATGTAAACATATTTTATTCAGGTCAGTACTAAATAAACAATAGCATGCATTTTATATGATCCCTCTTATTTTGGTAAAATAATGAACATTTTGAAGATTCTGAAAGGGGGATGTAAACTTTTGACCTCAACTGTAATTATGAGCACACTGGTTTGTAGTGATAACAGTTTTACCATTTACTGCATGTTGTTTTCTTCTCGTTATTTCCCTACAGCAGCAAATGAATTGGAAGTCTCACCCATAGGCTTACTTTCATGTTAAAGAAAAAGGTTGATAGACTGAACTGCAGTGTAGGTATATTTAAATATATCATGCTTGTGTGCTATTAAACGTTTCCAACAATATCTTTCAAAGATTAATCCCTTGAAAACTTTGGCAAATCCTGTGGCTGGTTCTTTTACAGAAGAGTGCACATTAGAAGCCTGAAAGCTTGCAAACACAACTTTTTCTCAGTAGAAGAGTGATAAAAACCAGTGCACCCTGACTCCTGGAAACTGGAAGCCAGCCAATCAGAAAGAAGCTAGTGATTTCAGCCAGTCCTTGCCATTTTTGTGCGCAATATGCATCGTGGGTGGTTCTTTTCTCGTTTCTCGACTGCTCCCGAGAACTAGATTTGTCAGCGCTTGCTTCTAAAGATTGTGACCCACCTGTTAGAGGGTGTGGAGAAGACGGCGAGAATGATATCTCTGCCATGCATGTGGATGATGGGACTGGTGGAATGCAGGAGGTTGAAGTAGAAGTGTGAGTCTCCCGGGATGGAGCAGTTCAGACGGGCTTTCAGGAATGAAGTCCATTGCTTTTCCAGCACTCGCTGGGAACCGCCTTGATCGGCTTTGCAGACGCGTGCCACGCGAGACACAACCACCTAAGGTCAGAGAAAATGAATTTAACTGAGACATTAATTATGAATTTTAAGCATTTCGATAATACGCACATCAAACAGTACCGAATCCTTTCCAAAAAAGCCCCAAATCTTTTAATCCTTGTGGATTTTAAGCAGATTTTAGAGAGTAGCTAGTCTGTGCAAAATGGGTAAGCTAATATAAATTCATTCATGAAAATGTCAGCATTCCCTAAAACGGGTTCGCCTAGCGATTTCAGAAGAGCTGAATGCAAAGCACAGTGGGTTTTTTGTTCTCCTCGAGGTCCAGCGGTGTAAAATGCTTGCGCAAGCACAATTCTGTTCTCGCAGAAGTCTTGCATTGCTAATTCTCACATAAAAGGAACCCTTGTTATTCTGTCGATGCGTTTTTCTCAGTTTTCAGTAAATGATATGACGGATGGTATTTCAGTTGCCCTGAAAAACAACAACAGAAAAAAAAAAACTTCTGTGCGCCTAAATTACACTCTAGCTTTAAAGGCCATGATTATTAAATTAAACATTCAGCACAAAAACAGGGAAAAGGTCATAGCGCTGTCTGACTGGAAATACAGTAGTTAGTATTGACATTTGAATAATATTGCCAGACTGGACATACGGTAACACAATTTCAGATTACTCCCACCACTTGTTCCTGATCTATCCACCGCTGATCTCCCACAGGAAGATTTTACTCCTATTGTCTCATTCGTAGCTCAGGAATTCTATATTTATATTCATCCATTTGGCAGATACCAAGGTATACATTTTATTATTTCCCAGGGAATCAAATCCATAATCTTGGTGTTATTAGCATCAGGAGACATCAAAATAGACACAAATGAGACAATAGTTGACATACAGTAAGAGTATAAATCTACATAATTCAAGGTTTTCTCAATGTCATTGAACCACACTGGTTTCCCCAAAGCACTTTTGTGCAGTAAAAAAAAGTTCCACGGAGTTTTTGTTGGAGTTTTTTCATAGAGCCATATATATACCCATAAAGAACCTCTATTCCCATAAAAAGAATAAAGCTGCCTTCTAAGTGCAGAATGACATTTCTTCTGAAAATGAGACACATGTGAAAATATTGGGGCCTTTTCCTCATGATGAAAACCTGAGAATCAAGAGACTTATACCATCCTCTCACCTTCTCCAGGTAGTTGAACTCCATGGCCATCTCTCTGAAAAAGAAGTAGACATGTGGCCCCCATTCCACAGCACTTACAAAGTATGGCTCTGAAACAGACAAATCAGAAGCAAAGCATTAGTACTTCCTACAGCTTCTTCAGATCATATGATTTTCAGAAGAGCTGATTTTACTGAACTACAGGATACTATCCAATAGAATCATTATCTAGTCAACGGACACACAAAGCAAAAGAAAGGAGAAAGTGAGGGCGGTTTGGGACAGGAAGTGACCCAGGACAGCAGGAGGGAGAGAGCACAAGAGTTTGAGTCAGGACACAGATGTGCTTTCTGCTGCATCAGTGAGAGATCACATCAGAGCACAGACCACGGGAGCAAAGGAAGATAGGAAGAAGGGGCGCAGTTTGACATCAGGTTGGCTGCTGACTCAGATGCGGATCCTCAGAAAGCCTTATCGACCCTGACACTAATGCTCTATTTCAAAACCTATCCCAAAATGCATTGTGACAACCTCACTGAAAAGTAAATCCAAGATGGAGGAGGAAGCGATAGAAATGAGTATATGTTTTGTTTATATTTATTGAAATACTATTGTTACAATTAGTTAAAATTATTATCCCACAGGATAATACAGTTGAAGTCAAAAGTTTACATACACCTTCAGAATCATTTTTCCTGCTGAACCATATTTCTGTAATGGTTGCATATGAGTCCCTCAGTTGTTCTCAGTGTGAAAAGATGAATCTCAAAATCATACAGTCATTGTTGGAAAGGGTTCAAATACACAAAAATTCTAAAAACAGAAGAATTTGTGGGACCTGATGGATTTTTCTGAAGAACAGCAGGCAGATTAACTGTTCAGGACAAACATGTTCATGAATAACCATCACTAAACAAAAAAACACAGCTGTGGATCATTCAGGTAACAACATTGTATTAAAAATCAAGTGTATGTAAACTTTTGAACAAGGTAATTTTTATATTTTTTAAAAATGTAAACATCTTTTATGTCAATTATCTATTCAGGTCAGTACTAAATAAAAAATAACATGCATTTTGTACGATCCCTCTTATTTTGATAAAACAATTAGCACTTTACAGATTCTGCAAGGTGTATGTAAACTTTTGACTTCAACTGTATATCCCCCAGCACTATTAAGAGGTTCAGTTAAGATGCTCCCTTGGTAGGCAGTTAACTGTTTAGACCACATGTAAAAAGGCAGCTCACTAGGTTTTCTAGCACTAAAGTCATGTGAGTGTAAACAAATGCTTTTTAACAATGGACATGGCACACAATAATACACTTAACTCTCTCACACACGCATTTTACATACACAAATAACATTAATATTACATTCACATGCTGACTCTGCATGGCTTCCTCTTTCTGTCAACTAACGTTTGACGTCTTCATTACCTCGAAACCATTTGGAGTCGTGTTTCACCGTTCGCAGAGCAGGATTGTCCCCCAGACTCCTGTAGATCACAGCATCGATGGCTAGAAAATCAGTCACTGTGGCAGTAAAAAGATTCCTCTCTGGAAAAAGAAAACAGCACAAACTCTATATAATATGTACAGATAATTTAATATGATATATAATTTAATTATATACATGTATATAACCGAATAAAGACCCCTTTTCCATTTCACATCTACTCCCCTTTGTGTAGGTGAGTATATGTTTTCACTTTCATACATCAGAGTTATGGACATTAGTTGGTAAATTGGTTAAAACAACAGTTATTTTTAGCTGTTTGCCGCCTCTGATGGATGGGCACTGCCTTACGAACAAAAAATATGATCTCAATATACTTTTGTTGGGGTAATGCATCTTCATATATTAAAAAAATATTTCATTTCCTTTAGGTACGTCCAGGCAGGAAGCAGTCAAGCCGTAATGCTGTGCAGGGAACATGCTGGACAGCATGTGTGCATGATTAGAGTGAGAGATACACATAAATATTGTTCAGCGACTGGCACGTAATTAAGTTAAAGAATAACAACAGGGACATCAGCCGTTCCGCACTGCTGTATATCTATATTTAGTCCTGTAATATGCAGGGACAGTTTGCAGTTGTGTTCAATGGAAAAAAGAAAGATGGTGGAGTCTCACCTGCAAATAGGGCCACGTTGGCATGTTTGGGGTCATATGGGCATCTAGCCATACCACTGACAGTTTCCCCCACCATCTCAAGAGTGTCTCCCTGCACACACATGCACATAGAGAAAAAAACATTCAATTATTAAAGAAAAATGCAATTAGCAAAAATCATAATAATAAATGTTTTTCTTTCAAATGTGCTGTTTGCTGATACATACGCAGAGGGAGAAAATATATGAGAGGCATCGGAATAACAGAAGCGAGCTAAAACACATGCTCAAATTTTATTTCAAAAACATCCACAGGCGATTTATAGCACAATTACAGTTCAAGCTGAAAATTATTCTCAGGCCATTAAAACTAACTATAAATAAACCTGTGCACTCTCCATCTTTCTGTCTCTAGAGAGCCTCTTAAACTCTTGACAGGTGTAATGTTGCATTACAGGGGTGCGCTAATTCTTTTCATTTGCTCAGATCTGCAATAGCGTGTTCCAGACCTGACAGCTTGAGTTTTGTTCATGTCCTCAAGACTTTTTCGTACACAAACTTTTATCTTTCTAATTCCCTTGATGCGAATAGAGGCAGGTGCTTGTCAAGAGTAGGGAAGCACAGATGTCTCTTATGAAATTTTTATTCTGCCGTTTTATTATAATGTCTGTAATTTAGCTCCTATAAACTGTTTCAGTGGCAAAATTGAAATCACTTGGTTAACTAATTTCATACGAAAACATTCAGCAAGGCTGCATTTATCTTATAAAAGTAAAAACAGTAACATTGCGAAAGCTGTTTTCTAATTTAATATATTTTAAAATGTAATTTATTCCTGTGATGGCAAAGCTGAATTATCAGCTGCAATTACTCCAGTCTTCAGTGCCACATGTTCCTTCAGATGATCATGATCCATCATTCGAATTTCGTATTATTATTAATGGTACGCTAAAAATATGGTGAAAGAATGATATAATATGATATTAAATATAAAAATATATACAAATTAAAGTACACTATTATGTTTGCTAAACATATGGTGTAAATAACTATTTTTATCTATTATATTTATTATATATTATACTATTAAATATAAAAATATTATAAAAATTTTTAAAGTATATTATATAAAAATTAAAGTTCATTATATTGTATGTGCGCAAAAATATGTATAAAATAATAAAAAAAATTGTATAAAAAGTAAAGTTATATAATATGTGTGCTAAAAATATGGTGAAAATAATAATTACATTATAGTATATCATATCATATCGTATTGTATTATATTGTAAAAAAAACATATAAAACTAAAAGTATAATGTATTGTATGTGTGCTAAAATATGGTGAAAATAATTATATTATATTATATTTTATGCATGCTAACAATATGGTGAACAAATTATATATTACTATTAAATACACAAATATGGCGAAAATAATAATTAAATTATAGTATGTCATATCGTATTGTATTAATTGTATAAAAATTTAAGAATATTGTATTGTATGTGCCCTAAAATATTATGTTATATTATATTATATTATAAAAAAAGTCACTATTAAAGTATATTATATAAAAATGTGTGCACTAAAATATGGTTAAAACATTACAATTATATATTATATAGTATATTATATTGTATTGTATTATATTGTAAAAAATCGTATAAAAATGTAAATGTAAATGTATGTGTGCTAAAATAATTATATTATATTGTGTGTGCAAAAAATCTTCATAGACTTCATGCTTTTGAACAGTAGTACATACAGTATATACATTCTCTCATATTATATTTTATAATATTGTATATTATAACATTAAATGTAAATATCCAAGTATATTCTATAAAAATTAAAGTACATTATATTGAATGTGCACTTAAGTACATTTTTCAACCTGAAAGAGTCATGCTGCAATCCGGCAGAGCGGATGATTACTAATTATGTGTTTTTCTTCTTCATCCAGCAGGTATATCATTAGTGTGATTGGTTCAGAAGGAATGGATCAGATATGCGAGGCAGGCACAGCGGTGCTCAGGTGCAGCATTTACGAATGCGGTATTCAAGTTGATGCCGCAGGTGGACTAACAACTAAGACCCTCCATTAATGTGACTCACGTACACTGGGGGCGACAGAGTCACTGGCCAGATGGATGGAAGGCAACACACACACAAACACACTCGCACTCAGAGTCTCGGATTCAAACAACGTGCCCGTTGAGTGGCATTACCATTCTTTTCGAATAAACAACCACGCATGGAAAAACCACATCTAGACTGATTAATGACAGCTCTCTTGCTCTTGAGGTCATCAGAAACAGCTTGGTGCTTCTGGGCATATTGACGGCCAGGCAGGTGGAAAAACAGAGTATAAACAAACGGCGGGGGAGATTCTTTCTGCTCGGGGGTTTAGAACAGACTCCCGTCCGGGTCAGAAATGCGCGGTGACCCAATGAAGCCAGAGTCATTTAGAACGAAGCTGCAAGCAGTGCTCAGAAATGTACTGCAAAGTTTTGAAGCGAAAAAGCAGCTAGGGAGAATGAAATAAAATATGTGTGAGAAATGTAATGGGCTGAGGAGAATAAATAAAGTATGAAAAAAAGTAATGAGAAAATACAGACCCCAAAAACATCGGGGAAATGAAAGACTAGAGGGTGTGGAGACTTTCCTGAAATAATGTGTTTTTGTGCATGTGTTATGCAAGTGTGTTTCAAGTATTCAGGACTCACTGTATAATTGGCACATAACGGATTGAAGGCGTTGGTTCCGCAGATAAACAATCCGCCCTGGCGGCTGAGCAGAACCTTCATGTAGTTACGGCACTCGTCCTAGAAAAAACAAAACATATCATGAGAAGAAGAAGAAAGTCATTTGTCTGCTAAATCAAACTCTCATGAACGAATTCCCTCTTAGAATGACATCAGATTTCTCAGCACTTTCAATTTTATTCTGAGGATTGTTTGCATCTGTACAAACAATTCACTTGGCAAACCAGAGGCACGCCACAGTGAGTCATTCGGCTAAACCTCAGTTCAATTGAACGCACATGTTTGAGCCCTGCACCTGTGAAGGGCTTTAAGAGATGTGAAATAGAGACGGCTTATGTCATGCCCCCCACGTGCCGCCCCCCCGCCAGCGTTCCTCCGCGTGTGCCCGCCAGTGTGGCACCATTTGATGGGCAGCAACCTGTGGGCAACGGAGCTACATGATCACAGCAATCTGTTATCGGATGAAGAGGGAGAGAGAGAGTGAGGACGTGTGGAAGGAGCCTGAGGGGGAGAAGTGGGAGTGAGTGTTATTCCAGATGCTCAGGTCCTCAACAGGGTTCTTGTTTTTCAGCCGAGAGGTGAGGAGAGAGAGAAAAGTTTTGCGAGAGAAATTATTACTGCTTAATCGCTTATTTACTTACTTAATTGGTTAATTAAATTATTTAAATTATATTAATAAATGTTTCTAATTTTACACTTTACTCCTTTAAGTTAATCAAAAATATGAAATTTTATTTAATGGCTTGTTTTTTCTTGTTATTTGCTATTTTTATTTATTATTTATTTTAAAAGGCGACACAGAATGAAAATCAGCCATTTTATGTGTTTACACTACCAGTCTTGAACTTGAAGTCTCTTCTGCTCACCAAGCCTGCATTTATTTGATTTTAAAATATTTTTACTATTTAAAATAACTGTTTCATATTTGAATCCTTTTTATATAATTTATTCCTGTGATCAAACCTAATTTTTTAGCATTATTACTCAAGTCTTTACTGGACATGATCCTTCAGAAATTATTCTAATATGCTGATTTGCTGTTCAGAAACATTTATTATTATTATTAAAAAACAGTTGGGGGGGGGGGGATCTAGGATGCTTTATATTGTTTAAAAGTGATGATAAAGACATTTGTAATATTACAAAAGATTTCTATTTCAGATAAATGTTCTTCTGAACTTTCTATTCAAAGTAACCTAATTTTTTTGTACTGTTTTCAACATAATAATAATATTAAAAAACTATTTTTTTAACAGCAAATCAGACTATTAGAATGATTTCTGAAGGATCATGTGACTGGATTAATGATGCTAAAAATTCAGCTTTGAAATCACAGGAATAAATGAAATTCTAAAATATATTCAAATAGAAAACAGTTATTTTATATAGTTAAAAGATTCCAAATTTTACTCTTTTGCTGTACTTTGAATCATATAAATGCAGGCTTGGTGAGCAGAAGAGACTTCTTTAAAAAAATCTTACTGTTCACAAACTTTTGACTGGCAGTGTAAGTGCTATAATCGGGTCGTCACGGGAAATGCAAAAAAAGACAACCCAGTACCTTTGTTTTTTGCTAACTGTTCTATCATTGGCTGCACAGATGAGCACAAAACACTATTTAGAGTCCCAGCCTCAGAGAAGACAAGAGAGCAGTGGATTTATTGATGAACTTACTGTATATAATGCGATTACATAACCGACTGTTTTTGTAACTCATTTTTGTTTTTAACATAAACTTGAGTGTATTTTAAGCACAATAAGACATGAAAGAAAACTTACAGTAGTTTAGTGCACATTTTTCGGATGTGTGCGCTCAGAAAACCATATATCAGAAGTTTAAACTGATATGGCTTTAAAATGCATGATTTCAGGGCGATAGACATGATAATCAAAAGCAAACATGTTTTTAGCAGAGTATTTGAGCTACGAGCTGTAAAGGCACAGTTTTATTCTGGAAAAGGAGGCGGGGAGCAGCAGCTCATTTGCATTTAAAGAGACATGCACGAAAACAGCGTGTTTCTGCTTCCACTCAAAATAAGCGTTTTTAAAATTATATAAAAAATTATCAGTGGTGTATTTTGAGTTGAAACTTCCCAGACACATTCTGAAGACACCTGAGACCTATATTACATATTGGCGCAAAAGGTCTACTTTTCTTACTGCTTCAGCTTCATAATGTACAGTCCTTGTTGTGCAACTACAGAATAAGAATGAGTGAGAGGTGAGAGATAAAGAATATGGAATCTCCTAAAATTGTGACTGGTGATAGATCATGAGCTAACAGCATAACAACTGATAACGGCGCATTAAATCACCTATATGTGTCAGCCAACAATGCATTGCTATGAGCGTGGCTGGCCTGTTTATGAGTGTCTCTGTAAGACAGATGCTTTTCTTATCGTATCGGGATTGTGTGTAGGTGGCGGGGGTGTTGTGATGCAGATGTATCCTGTGTGTGTGTGTATTTGCGTGTTTGAATCTCTGTTGGAGCCCGGTGCACATAAACCCCATAACTCTACTCATAAAACTGATTCGGCAATTCCTTCAAGAGTCCAAACACTTGGCACCGTTCCTGGTCTGCTAAGCGATAAAGCACATCCCCCGGATAAACAACATCGGCCTTCTTATCCTCCTCCAGCCCTTCAATCGTCATCACCTGTTCTTTCCATTTTTGTCCCCTCATTTCATATTTTCAAAGAGGCCTGATTCATTTACACACTATTCATTAGTCCATTAGGGGTTCTCTCTAGTGCTAGATGTCCTCTGTATCATCAACTGCCCTCTGTTTGGTGTTTCACAATGGCCTTCTCTTTCTTCATCCCTTTATTTTTCCTCACCTGCAACCAGTCCAATTATCCCTTTATCCTTCCCTCTGTGTCCTTTTATAACCCACCCTTTCCACTCACATAGCATTTCTCTTCCAGACTGTTCTTGTCTCTGCTTTTTCAATATTTAGTAATTTATTAGCATGACTGTAGCCAAAGCATCAACACGCACATAAACACAAAAACAGTGACAGGATAAAAAAGATAAATACTAGAAACAGTAATAAAACTCTGTACAATAAAATAAAATAAAATAAAATAAAATAAAATAAAATAATTTTTTTTTGGCAAAGCATAGATACAAATGCACACAAATATTGATATTTTACAAAAAGAACCAGAGTAAATATACAGTAAAAAAAATAACCACAAAAATAAAATAAAATAAAATAAAATTACTGTTGCTGTGATTGGTATATTTACTGTATACATATACTGTAAAAATAATATAAAACAAAATAAAATATATAATTGTTGGCAAACCATCCGTGTAAATAAAATAAGAATCAGTAATTGTGATATCTGTATTTGTGAAAAAATAACCATGTAAAATATACAATATAAATTACAGTGTTTATAAGTGTGCAGCTCAAAAATAAATTTTGCTGCAACAAAATGCATAGCTGTCCTCCTGAGTAACACATGTATTTGTGACCCTGGACCACAAAACCAGTCAAAAGCCTCAATTTTATTGAGATATATACATCATCTGAAATCTGAAAGCTGAATAATCTTTCCATTGATGTATGGTTTGTTAGGATAGGACAACATTTGGCTGAGATACAACTATTTTAAAATCAGGAATCTGAGTGTGCCAAAAAAAGAAGAAGAGAAAATCGCCTTTAAAGTTGTCCAAATGAAGTTCTTAGCAATGCATATTACTTATCAAAAAATAAGTTTTGATATATTTAATATATTTACAGGAGAAATGTAAAATCCTTATGATTTTTGGCATAAAAGAAAAATTGATAATTTTGACCTATACAATGCATTTTTGATCATTGCTACAAATATATCCATGCTACTGACTGGTCCAGGGTCACATTTTGTCTTTTCTGCTAAGCTGGAATAACAGTATGAGGTTTGAGAGGTTTTTAGTATTTCTGTAAACTTGTCACAGTGAAGGTCATTGTCTCCATTTCAAATCGAGTTTTATTTGTACAATTCCTTGAAAAATGTCTGTACCGGTACGCCATATTTATTCAGCTTGCAGAGCCTTCAATATCACTGCAAATTCTCACTGCTGGTGTCAAGTACTCAATTATTTATACCGGGTCCCAGATAAGTTTACCACCTAAGCTTGTGTGTGAGAGAGCCTCAGTCAAAGGGCGTTGCCTTCTGGCAGAGGTTTTCTCAAACAGATGCTGAGCTGAACAAGTGAACTCCTCCCTGGCCTCTCTCTTTCTCTCTGGTGTATCTCCAGACATGACATCCACACCAACACCACATCTGCACACACTACTCCCAACATTCCTAGATCACTGATATCTTTATATCAAAACATTTCTTCAAAATGCAGTCCCACAATAACACCATAAACCATCCACAGACCCAAAAGTGCCTTATAACATGTCCAAAACCACATGTCAACTCGAGATAAAAGCATGCAACAAGTGATAAAAGCGTAAAAACATTTTCAGCTGCCAGTGTTTGTTCAGTATTATTTATATACACTACCAGTCAAAAGTTTTTGAACAGTAAGATTTTTGTTTTTTGAGGAAGCCTCTTCTGCTCACCAAGCATGCATTTATTTGATCCAAAGTACAGCAAAACAGTAACATTTTAAAATATTTGTACTATTTAAAATAACTATGCCCTCCAAAGGCAAAGCACAGTAACTACACATTTGGTCAAAATTGAGTTAAGGCTTAAAATGGACTTTGTGAAAACGGTTTTGTCTTGTGGCAAAGTCTTCTGGTGCAATTTTGTCCTGTTTCAGAGAAACGAGAGTGTCAAAATTGCAGTAACTACAAAATCCAAACTAATACCATATCCCAGCCAACATGCATATGTGGGGCCCACATGGTTTATGCTTGGGCTATATGGGTACCAAGTGGGCATGGTCCCAAAATGGGCATCTTATCTGGGGCCCACTTGAGGTAGCTAAGTAGGTCCCACATGGGTCAAAAGAGGTGGGCTCCCCATGTGGGTCCCAGCTGGGTCACTAATGAGAAATGAGCATATGGGCTCAAAATGGTCTATACAAGTGGGGCCCATATGGGTTTAACATATGGGTCAGTCATGGGCAAACTCAATCAATCCCATACAGGCTGCCTACAAGGGGCCAAGGTAGTACCCATATAGTTACCGTCTATATGGTTTAAGAATGGGGAAACACATACGGGGCCCGCTTTGATGAACCATATGGGTTTGGCATGGGCAAACTCAATCAATCCCATACAGGCTGCCTAGATGGGGCCAATGTAGTACCCAGATAGTTACCATCTATATGGGTTCAAAATGGGGAAACACATATGGGGCCCACTTTGATAAACCATATTGGTTTGGCATGGGTAAACTCAAACAATCCCATATAGGCTGCCTACATGGGGCCAAGGTAGTACCCAGATAGTTAACGTCTATATGGGTTCAGAATGGGGAAACACATATGGGGCCCGGTTTGATAAACCAAATGGGTTTGGCATGGGCAAACTCAATCAATCCCATACATGCTGCCTAGATGGGGCCAATGTAGTACCCAGATAGTTACCATCTATATGGGTTCAAAACGGGGAAACACATATGGGGCGCACTTTGATAACCCATATGGGTTTGGCATGGGCAAACTCAATCAATCCCATACAGGCTGCCTAGATGGGGCCAATGTAGTACCCAGATAGTTACCATCTATATGGGTTCAAAACGGGGAAACACATATGGGGCCCACTTTGATAACCCATATGGGTTTGGCATGGGCAAACTCAATCAATCCCATACAGGCTGCCTAGATGGGGCCAATGTAGTACCCACATATTTACCATCTATATGGGTTCAAAACGGGGAAACACATATGGGGCGCACTTTGATAACCCATATGGGTTTGGCATGGGCAAACTCAATCAATCCCATACAGGCTGCCTAGATGGGGCCAATGTAGTACCCAGATAGTTACCATCTATATGGGTTCAAAACGGGGAAACACATATGGGGCCCACTTTGATAACCCACATGGGTTTGGCATGGGCAAACTCAATCAATCCCATACAGGCTGCCTAGATGGGGCCAATGTAGTACCCACATAGTTACCATCTATATGGGTTCAAAACGGGGAAACACATATGGGGCCCACGTTGATAAACCATATGGGTTTGGCATGGGTAAACTCAATCAATCCCATATAGGCTGCCTACATGGGGCCAAGGTAGTACCCAGATAGTTAACGTCTATATGGGTTCAGAAAGGGGAAACACATATGGGGCCCACTTTGATAAACCATATGGGTTTGGCATGGGCAAACTCAATCAATCCCATACAGGCTGCCTACATGGGGCCAAGGTAGTACTCAGATAGTTAACGTCTATATGGGTTCAGAATGGGGAAACACATATGGGGCCCACTTTGATAAACCATATGGGTTTGGCATGGGCAAACTCAAACAATCCCATACAGTCTGCCTACATGGGGCCAATGTAGTACCCAGATAGTTAACGTCTATATGGGTTCAGAATGGGGAAACACATATGGGGCCCACTTTGATAAACCATATGGGTTTGGCATGGGCAAACTCAATCAATCCCATACAGTCTTCCTACATGGGGCCAATGTAGTACCCAGATATTTAACGTCTATATGGGTTCAGAATGGGGAAACACATATGGGGCCCGGTTTGATAAACCAAAAGGGTTTGGCATGGGCAAACTCAATCAGTCCCATACAGTCTGCCTACATGGGGCCAATGTAGTACCCAGATAGTTAACGTCTATATGGGTTCAGAATGGGGAAAAACATATGGGGCCCGGTTTGATAAACCATATGGGTTTGGCATGGGCAAACTCAATCAATCCCATACAGGCTGCCTACATGGGGCCAAGGTAGTACTCAGATAGTTAACGTCTATATGGGTTCAGAAAGGGGAAACACATATGTGGCCCACGTTGATAAACCATATGGGTTTGGCATGGGCAAACTCAATCAATCCCATACAGTCTGCCTACATGGGGCCAATGTAGTACCCAGATAGTTACCATCTATATGGGTTCAAAACGGGGAAACACATATGGGGCCCACTTTGATAACCCACATGGGTTTGGCATGGGCAAACTCAATCAATCCCATACAGGCTGCCTAGATGGGGCCAATGTAGTACCCACATAGTTACCATCTATATGGGTTCAAAACGGGGAAACACATATGGGGCCCACGTTGATAAACCATATGGGTTTGGCATGGGTAAACTCAATCAATCCCATATAGGCTGCCTACATGGGGCCAAGGTAGTACCCAGATAGTTAACGTCTATATGGGTTCAGAATGGGGAAACACATATGGGGCCCGGTTTGATAAACCATATGGGTTTGGCATGGGCAAACTCAATCAATCCCATACAGGCTGCCTACATGGGGCCAAGGTAGTACCCAGATAGTTAACGTCTATATGGGTTCAGAATGGGGAAACACATATGGGGCCCACTTTGATAAACCATATGGGTTTGGCATGGGCAAACTCAATCAATCCCATACAGTCTTCCTACATGGGGCCAATGTAGTACCCAGATAGTTAACGTCTATATGGGTTCAGAATGGGGAAACACATATGGGGCCCGGTTTGATAAACCATATGGGTTTGGCATGGGCAAACTCAATCAATCCCATACAGTCTGCCTAGATGGGGCCAATGTAGTACCGACATAGTTACCATCTATGTGGGTTCAAAACGGGAAAACACATATGGGGCCCATGTTGATAAACCATATGGGTTTGGCATGGGTAAACTCAATCAATCCCATATAGGCTGCCTACATGGGGCCAAGGTAGTACCCAGATAGTTAACGTCTATATGGGTTCAGAATGGGGAAACACATATGGGGCCCGGTTTGATAAACCAAAAGGGTTTGGCATGGGCAAACTCAATCAGTCCCATACAGTCTGCCTACATGGGGCCAATGTAGTACCCAGATAGTTAACGTCTATATGGGTTCAGAATGGGGAAAAACATATGGGGCCCGGTTTGATAAACCATATGGGTTTGGCATGGGCAAACTCAATCAATCCCATACAGGCTGCCTACATGGGGCCAAGGTAGTACTCAGATAGTTAACGTCTATATGGGTTCAGAAAGGGGAAACACATATGTGGCCCACGTTGATAAACCATATGGGTTTGGCATGGGCAAACTCAATCAATCTCATACAGGCTGCCTACATGGGGCCAATGTAGTACTCAGATAGTTAACGTCTATATGGGTTCAGAATGGGGAAACACATATGGGGCCCACTTTGATAAACCATATGGGTTTGGCATGGGCAAACTCAATCAATCCCATACAGTCTGCCTACATGGGGCCAATGTAGTACCCAGATAGTTAACGTCTATATGGGTTCAGAATGGGGAAACACATATGGGGCCCACTTTGATAAACCATATGGGTTTGGCATGGGCAAACTCAATCAATCCCATACAGTCTGCCTACATGGGGCCAATGTAGTACCCAGATAGTTAATGTCTATATGGGTTCAGAATGGGGAAACACATATGGGGCCCAGTTTGATAAACCAAAAGGGTTTGGCATGGGCAAACTCAATCAGTCCCATACAGTCTGCCTACATGGGGCCAATGTAGTACCCACATAGTTAACGTCTATATGGGTTCAGAATGGGGAAACACATATGGGGCCCGCTTTGATAAACCATATGGGTTTGGCATGGGCAAACTCAATCAGTCCCATACAGTCTGCCTACATGGGGCCAATGTAGTACCCAGATAGTTAACGTCTATATGGGTTCAGAATGGGGAAACACATATGGGGCCCGCTTTGATAAACCATATGGGTTTGGCATGGGCAAACTCAATCAGTCCCATACAGTCTGCCTACATGGGGCCAATGTAGTACCCAGATAGTTAACGTCTATATGGGTTCAGAATGGGGAAACACATATGGGGCCCGCTTTGATAAACCATATGGGTTTGGCATGGGCAAACTCAATCAATCCCATACAGTCTGCCTACATGGGGCCAAGGTAGTACCCACATAGTTAACATCTAGATGGGTTCAAAACTGGGAAACACATATGGGGCCCGGTTTCATAAACCATATGGGTTTGGCATGGGCAAACACAATCAGTCCCATATAGGGAGCCCACATGGGGCCAAATTGGTAACCACATAGTTAATTGATAGTTACCAAAAAATAACTACAATACTTATATATTTTTTTCATTGTAAAACCATTATAAATTTTCATAAGGGACATGGGGTCCTCTTGGCCAAACCAAATATGATTCTAACCCTAATCAAACATGACTGTGTCTAATTTACAAATAGTTTGGAGCATTATGATTAGCTTTTGGTTAGAGCCGTGTTTGGTTAGAGTTAGAACTAAACTCAGCAAGACAATCGTCACAATTCTGTCGTCATTTGCTCATTCTCTGTTCAAAACCTGCATGAAGTCTTTCTTCTGTTGAACATTATCTAAATTATTTTTTAAATAGTTATTTTAAAGAATGTTGGAAGCCAGTTACTGGACACATCTTGGGAAATAAAAATTAATAAATAAAAAGGCTATGGAAGTCATTGGGGGCCAGAAACTTTTTGTTAAGATAATTTCCCAAAATATTTGTGTATATTGTTTTTATTACACAGAAAAAATTAATACAGGTTTGGTACAACTTAAGGTGAGGTAATGATAGCAGAATTTTGGAGCTGAAGAACCCAGCTGGTACAGGCAAACCAGGTCAAACCTGGGTGTGGTCAAAAATGTCCTGCATAGCACATGTCTTTTGATATCTGAAATTGGGCAAATGACCTGTACAATCATAGGACATTACATATTCAAAGTGTCAGTTTTTAGTGGTCTGATTTTGTGAGTTACAGCACAATGCTTATCACAATAGATGTTTTTATATAAGAAAAAAATAAGGAAAACTGTGCACTTTAATGAAAAGGTTAGAGATTACTAATTATCTCTAAATAATGGGATAACATATTTGGATTGTAATCGCTTTGAGACGGGTAGAAGAAATCAAACCCTCTAGCAGCTTGTCATGTGCCCTGATTTAGTGAAACTCCCCCAGTTTTATGGTCAGTCGGAGTGACAAATGCATTTCTAGAGATATTCTTTTAAATTTTGTAAGGTCATCAGTTCATATAATAAAATAGCCCAAGTAAAGAAAGATATAATGGAATTTTATGTTTCTGAAATGTATCATTAGCTTTTTTTTATTTTATGTCCCAGCACATGACAAACCATCAAAGTTATAAAATGGTTTGCTAAATGATTGAAAAGGGTTAACAAAAATACTTGTAAATCAAAGTTGATTTTTTTTTACATGATACACTATTGCCAGTATTTTCTCCCTTCTAATGAACAGGTTTGACTACTTTAGTAATTTCCATTAGAACAAACTTAATGTTTAAGCATAAAATGATATTATAGGGAATTGTGCGCTTCTAATTTTATAGCAACAGTTTGGACAGGAGCCTCTTCAATTGTAAGATGACAATGCCTTTGTGTATAAGGCAAGGTTCAAACCGAAATGACTGATTCAGTCAGTGTGGAAGAACTTGACTGGTCTGCATAAAGCCAAGTCCTAATCCCAGTTGAACACCTCTGGACTGATTTTTAAATGACCTTGAGCCAAAAACTTATCGCCAAACACCAATGACTTGTACAAACACCACATGGACAAAAGTATTAGGACACCCCTTCTTTAAAACAGAAATAGGCACTTCTAAAACTGTGGCAACAAAAATGGGAACATAATTAATGTAGCCTATTTAAAAATTGTATTTTTATCTCTGTTGAAATTTTATCAAATTTTAATTGATAAAAATACAATTTTTAAATAGGCTACATTAATTATGTTCCCATTTTTGTTGCCACAGTTTTAGAAGTGCCTATTTCTGTTTTAAAGAAGGGGTGTCCTAATACTTTTGTCCATGTGGTGTTTGTACAAGTCATTGGTGTTTGGCGATGAGTTTTTGGCTCAATGTCTGCATTTAAAGTCACACCGAGGTGTTCAACTGGGATTAAGACTTGGCTTTATGCAGACCAGTCAAGTTCTTCCACACTGACTGAATCAATCATTTCAATTTGAACCTTGCCTTATACACAAAGGCATTGTTATGTTAAAACTGTTGCTATTAAAATTAATTCCCTAGAATATAATTTTATGCTTAAACATTAAGATTTGTACTCATGGAAATTACTAAAGTAGTCAAACCTGTTCATTAGAAGGGTACTTTTGGCTATATAGTGTATGTATTTTGAATCAATATCTTTGTTTTGATTTTGTGGACCTACAATTTTGTGAATGGCTACAACTGCATTTTTATTTCATACACTGAAAACAATTTTTGAACAACTATTAAAATAATACAGCCTACAAATAACACTAAACACACATATTTCTTTAAAAAAAAATCTTTTATCTTGCCATTACCACGCTGGTTGTATAACCTTGCTGGAGGGATCATGATTGGTTAAGCTGACTGCCATCTGACAAGTAACTGGCCAATGACAGCTGTGCGCGCCTTTACTGGTCAAGTTTGAAAATACGTTAGTTTGTTACATTTTTATTTTAAATTAACTCGCGTTGTGACATGTGGAGAACAAAAGCTGGAATGTGAACACAGAGGAAGACCGGACTGGATCTGTGAGGTCCTGCAAGCAGATTGCTGATATCTACGGTGCCCGCCAGGGGACACCTTCGGTTCACTTATGTTTGTCGTGGCCACGACATATAAACTCGTGGGAACATGATATTATGTTGTGGCCACGACATAATATGACGTTCCCACGAGTTAATATGACGTTCCCACGAATTAATATCTCGTGGCCACGACATAATATCATGTTCCCACGAGTTTATATGTTGTGGCCACGAAAAACATAAGTGAACCGAAGGTGTCCCCTGGCGGGCACCGTAGATATCAGGTAAGGGAACATATTTCAGTCTTTCTAGCTTTATGTTCTTTCTGTGTAAATTCCACATGAGGTAACAGACGCACTATGACTTGCATCTGTGCTTCATCAAAGATGTTACACCAGATGCTAATCGCGATTAGCATATTAGCACGTATTTGTAGCCCCTGATATTGCTATGTGTTATAGATAGGCTACGAATGTTGTCAGCTAATTTAAACGCAATGCATGAGAAGGAGCAATGAGTACAGTGATGAAAGTGCTATTAAAGCTCGGAAACACAGGAATCTAACTATAAAACACAAACTGCTACCAATAACATTATTTTTAATCTTTGATTCTAAATCTTTAATGGGATTAAAATATAAAAGTATGGTTCTTCTCATAATCAAAAATACATTTGTAAGACATTTGCCCCACTGATTATCAATATGACTAACTTTTTTATTCTTTTGTCTTTCTTCATCTGAGATAACAAATACGGAGAACATGCTACCATCATCAGTCCTTTAGTTGTTTCACTACAAAAAATATTATGAGTCCTTCATGAGCCTTAAATGGGTCTGGATAAATGCAGCTGCAGGTAAAATTATGTTAAGTTTTGGTTTGATTTGGGTGCACTAATTTTTAAGCTACAATTGTGTTTACCTTGTTTTGATACATTTATAAAAAAGAGTCTATTGTTGTGAATCCAGTGTCTTTTTGGGGATTCACATTTTTTCTTTTTGGATTGCCATGAGTTAGGCATATTCTTACATTTTTAATTATATAATAACTAACAGTCTCAAAGCTGACTGTTCATGTTTTCTGAATGATTTATAGTGGCAAATGTTGGTACGAAAAACATTTTGTATAAGAGTTCAAAAGAATTTTAAAAGTGAAATCTTTATTTTTAAGGACTTATCAGCCCACCCCAGACCGACTGAGGATTCAGCTGATTACTGGCAATATAGTGGAGGGCTCTTCTTTATCTGCTACACTCCACTAGAACTTCTGGTATGGATTTATTAACTATTTGCAAAGTTTTGATTTGATGTAATTTAATAAAATGTACTTTTTAATTTACTTTTATGTCCTATTTAAATTTGTTTTTACATAATTTACTTAATACAGTGTGCAGTTAGGATTCTGAATTATGTGTAATGATTTAAATTCTAAATTGACTCTAAAAATTAATTTGCCAGAACCTACAATTACGTGTTATTTTATTTTTTATTTTATTATTATATATTTTTTTGTTAAATCTTCAGGTAGTAAAAAAAAAAAAAAGTTTTAGTATTTTAGTTTATCTAAGAGCTCTAACTTATGTTATTAAAACTGTAACCCTTAAGTCGATCCATCCTGGAAATTTAAGAATGGTCCAAATTTGTGATCAACTCAGTTGTTTTCCAACGGCACAAAGAAGAATATTTTAAAATTTCTATTTTAAATCACTCATAAATCATCAGCATTAATAATATTAATAATAATAAAAAATACTTTAAAGGGATAGTTCACCCAAAAATGAAAATTTGATGTTTATCTGCTTACCCCAAATGCATCCAAGATGTAGGTGACTTTGTTTCCTCAGAAAAACACAAACGAAGATTTTTAACGAAAACTGGTGCGGTCTGCCAGCCTTATCATGGACGTGGATGGGCACCAAACCTTTAAAAGTAAACAAAAACATGCACAGACAAATCCAAATTATACCCTGCTACTCGTGAGGATACATTGATGTCCTAAGACACGAAACGATCGATTTTTGTTAGAAACTGAACAGTTTTTATATCATTTTTTACCTTTGATACACAGCCACGTCCATCTGTCCTGAGCACGGGCTCATCATCCGGATCGTTATACGTGTAGCGCTCTGGCATAGTATACACAAACACCGGAAGCGATCTGTTGCATGAATACAACACTCATTGTTTCCACAGTGCTCAGAGATTGTGGCTATAGCGGCTATTCAAAATGGTAATTACTTGCGCGTATCCTGATTGTTCAAACCGATTTAAAACTCATCCGGGACTTGTACTGATTTCCCCTTACGGCGTTTGCGTATTCTTCGCCTGAGCGCGAGCACATGTAACGTGACTGATGCCAAACTCGTGCTCAGGACAGATGGACGTGGCTGTGTATCAAAGGTAAAAAATTATATAAATACTGTTCAGTTTCTCTCAAAAAACGATCTTTTCGTGTCTTAAGACATCAATGTATCGTCACAAGCCGCAGGGTGTAATTTGGATTTGTCTGTGCATGTTTTTGTTTACTTTTAAAGGTTTGGTGCCCATTCACGTCCATGATAAGGCTGGCAGACTGCACCGGCTTTCGTTAAAAATCTCTGTTTGTGTTTTTCTTAGGAAACAAAGTCACCTACATCTTGGATGCATTGGGGGTAAGCAGATAAACAAATTTTCATTTTTGGGTGAACTATCCCTTTAAGCATTATTTTGTTTGTCGATTCCATCCATGGACATAGAATATAAATGCGAGAATCTGCCTAATAGTAAAATGACAAAGTCTTGATAAAAAAATGTATTATCATTTTTGTTGTTATTATTATTATTATTTTCTAAATGGTTAACTCATAACAATAATTGAAGTGGTCCTTTAAAACACATTGCATATTTATGCTTCATAAACTGATTTTATCAATAAAAAATGTAATTAGATTAGTTTGAATGAATGAACAGTAATTCTCTATTGATTTCCCTAATGCCCCTCCAATGACACTCCAATTCTATGACAATTTAGAATTATTTTTATAATTATTATTATTTTTAGTATTATCCTGAGTAATAGTTGTTTTTCTTTAATATGTTGTTTTAACATGTAAGTTACATTTTTTTTTAACAATTTACTAAACACATCCTAGAAAACCTGTCTATTGGAATAGAATCTGTACAGCTTGTTTTTTACTCTGTTGTTTTCCTTTCTGTAGGTGAGGGCAGTTTCCTTATTTTATGTCATCTTTTTGACAAAATTATTTTCATTTTAAGCATTAGCCTAATTCAGTCAAGCACAAAAATGCTATTTGTAATTTGATCTTGCATATTCAGTATATTTAAACAAATTTGTTTTGCAGAGGTTCTTAAGAAAGCTGAAATGATTGGCAAGAAGCTGATGGGGATCTCTCAAAATTGGAACAAGAGACGGAGGAGTACAGAGGATGTCTAGAATGCACAAGTGACTGTCTGCACTGTAAGCACAAATGTATCGTTGCTGATGCTTCCAATTTTTCCCATTTATTTCCTGTTCAAATGTTTGAAGGTTTCAGTAAATATTAGGTCAAATACAGGTTAAAAAAAGTATTAACTTTTACATTATTTTGAACAAGTAGGTTTATAACTTTGAAGAGATGCTCTTTAAAGGACAGTCAGTGGTTACCAAATCTTTTTACCAAAAACAAAAAAAAATCACACAGGGCATCCAAGATGTAGGTGACTTTGTTTCTTCAGATATTTAACTCAAACCCTTGCAGTCTGTCAGCCACATAATAACAGTGGATGGGCTTGGTGCTTGGTTTTACCTTTAAAAGTAAAAAAAAAACATGCACAGACAAATCCAAATTACACCCTGCGTCTCATGACGATACATTGATGTCCTAAGACACAAAACAATAGTGTTTTTTTTTTTGTGAGAAACTGAACAGTATTTATATAATTTTTTACCTTTGATACACAGCCACGTCCATCTGTCCTGAGTGTGAGCTCAACCTCCGGCTCATTTCATGTGTACGCTCACTGGCGTAGTATACGCAAACGTCGTAAGGGGAAATCGGTGAACAGTCAGCAGTCCTGGATGAGTTTGCGCAAACGTAATTTTTAGCTTTCAATCGGTTTGAACAATCAGGATAAGTGCAAGTAATTACCATTTTGAATAGCCGCTATACACAAAATCTCTGTGCACTGTGTAAACAATGAGTGTCGTACACACGGGATAGATGACTTCCGGCATTTACGTATACTACGCCAGAACGCATACACATGTAACGAGCCGGATGATGAGTTCGTGCTCAGGACAGTTAGACGTGGCTGTGTATCAAAGGTAAAAAATTATATAAATACGGTTCAGTTTCTCATAAAAAAACGATCGTTTCGTGTCTTAGGACATCAATGTATCGTCACGAGCCGCAGGGTGTAATTTGGATTTGTCTGCGCATGTTTTTTTTTTTTTTTTTCACTTTTAAAGGTTTGTGCCCATCCACTGCCATCATATGGCTGACAGACTACAAACAAAGTCACCTACATCTTGGATGCCCTGGGGGTAAGCTGATAAACATCACATTTTCATTTTTGGGTGAACTATCCCTTTAAGACATAAAACGATCGGTCTGTGCAAAAAACTGAACAGTATTTATATTATTATTTTTATTATTATTTACCTCTGATCCACCGGAACGTTCTACTGTCCTGAGAATGTTCACCCAGTCCGTGTGTGATCTATCACGCGTATACGTCACTCATTGTTTACATGAGCATATTGGCTTATCAAAATGGTAATTACTTGTGCTTATACAAATTCTGGTAACCGATTAAAAACTAAAAGATTACATTTCCTTGTGTGAACTCATCTGGGAGTATTGACTTTTCATCTACAAAGACAAACTTTTGACTACATTGCCAGAGCATGTTGATGCACCACATGTCAGCTACTGTGAACATGCTCCATTAGGGGTGGGCGGTACACCGGAGTCATAGTCAGCACCGGTGTGACATTGCGCAACGACATGGATTTTCTAATACCGTCAATACCGTAATAAATCAATTATGTGCCTCGAACGGCTGCATTTACATCAATAATAGCTAATTCTAAATAATAAGGCATTACATTTTCTTCAAACGTTCAGTTGTGGTCTGAATACCTGACCTTATACTATATATCTTGTTGTAAATAAAAAAGTAAAACATATTCGTATCAGCTTTGCAGGTGGTAGGTAAAAGGGGAGTGGCCATTAAACGACTGGTGAAACATCGTGAAGAAAGGTCGGGCCTGTAGCCTATACCAGAGGCGGACTTTTCCCGGTCGGCCAGCCGAAGGATTTACACAGCGGATCACAAATTGAGCGGGCGCGAGGCGAACTAATATTGTATATAATTTTCGCACTTTCAATATGCAGGGTATAGAAATTGCTTTTAACTGAGCGCTCGCGCTGTTTTTACTTTTACTTACGATTTTGCGATAACGCACACTCTGTGTAAAGGGAGCAGCACATCTTATAATAGATATTTGTCAGTGAGTACAAGATTACAGCAAATTCTCCAGTCTGTTTTTGTCATCTCTCTTTACTTTCGACCCGTGATCATTCAAATCTAAAGGTCATTGTACACTGAGTCCGATTTTCGTATGCGTTTTTTTTTTTTTTTTTTTTTTTTTTTTCTCCTCATATTCGCCATCCTTATCAAAATGCTTATTATGGATGCGAAAATGCAGAAAATCAAACACGATCCGAATTTTTTTATGACGGACGAAAGTTTCAGAGGCAGTGTGTAAACTCGATTAACATAACCTGTATTTTTTTTAATGTGCAAAAATCTCGGACGAAAATTTCTTACTCATGTGTACAATGACATTAACTCCAGCAGCTGGTGTTGGATGCAGGGTTGCCAAGTCCGCGTTTTTCCCCACAGAATTGGTCTACTTTTAAACTGTTGCTATGGGTTGATTTCCCCCAGTTATTTAAAGGTTATATATATTGCAGAAATTAAATTTCAATAAAAAATAATTTGTGTTTTGTTGTACACTAAGTAAGATCTTTAGGTTTTTTGCAAAATAAATATGTTGAGAATGGATAATACTCTCCCATGTCTCTTTTTGATAAGGATACATACCATTTACTTATTATATTATAAAAAATATTAACTTTATTCACATACTAAAGGGACAGGACAGGCTACTCCTCCCAAAATGTACCAAAAAAGTAATACCGTGATATTATACCGTCACCGTTCAAAAGATGAAAAATACCGTGATATTAATTTTAGGTCATATCGCCCACCCCTATGCTCCATACACCTGAATGTTCCGGTGGATCAGAGTTTAATAATGATATAAATGCTGTTCAGTTACATGTACAGACCCATCGTTATGTGTCTCAAGACCTCAATGCATCGTCTCAAGCCACAGTGTTTAATTTGGTTTTGTCTGTGCATGTTTTTTTTTTACTCTTAATGATTTGGTAACTATTGACTGCCATTATATGACTGACAGACTGCAATGGTTTCAGTTCAAAATCTTTGTTTGTGTTTTACTAAGAAACAAAGTCACCTACATCTTGGATCCCCTCAGAGTAAGCAAATGAACATCAAATTTTCATTTTTTTTAGTGAACTATTCCTTTAATCTGACATTAATCTGCTTATTTAAATGCTGTCCTTGTGTGTCTTCAATAAAATTTAAATTTGAAAATATTTTAATCTCACTGTGTGCTTTAATCCTTAAAAATTTATTTGTGTGGTGTTGATATTATTTTAGATGGAACCCAGATGATTGCTAGCTTGGCCCCATGCATAAGTTGCTGGGGCCAGCATGGAACCCATGGACAATCCCAGTTACAGCCCGTATTTCAGCCCATGTAGTAACCTTGTAGTACCCAAATCTGGGAACAAGATGGGTCTTGCGCATGTTGCCCAGTTGGGTCCCACCTAGTGGCAAGTGCAATCTAATTTGAAATCCATGTGGGCCGTTAACATGGGGCCGTTATGGAACCCGCGGACAATCCCATATAGAGCCCATTTTTCAGCCCATTTAAAACCCACATTGGCCCCACATACAAAACTTAGCTGGGTTAAAGCTGGGACCGATGTGGGTCTTGTGCATGTTGCCCAGTTAGGTCCCACCTAGTGGCAAGTGTAGTCCTATATGAAATCCATGTGGGCAGTTAACATGGGGCCATTATGGAACCCGCGGACAATCCCATATAGAGCCCATTTTTCAGCCCATTTAAAACCCACATTGGCCCCACATATAAAACTTAGCTGGTTTAAAGCTGGGACCCATGTGGGTCTTAAGCATGTTGCCCAGTTAGGTCCCACCTAGCGGCAAGTGTAGTCCTATATGAAATCCATGTGGGCAGTTATCATGGGGCCATTATGGAACCCGCGGACAATCCCATATAGAGCCCATTTTTCAGCCCATTTAAAACCCACATTGGCCCCACATATAAAACTTAGCTGGTTTAAAGCTGGGACCCATGTGGGTCTTAAGCATGTTGCCCAGTTAGGTCCCACCTAGCGGCAAGTGTAGTCCTATATGAAATCCATGTGGGCAGTTAACATGGGGCCATTATGGAACCCGCGGACAATCCCATATAGAGCCCATTTTTCAGCCCATTTAAAACCCACATTGGCCCCACATATAAAACTTAGCTGGTTTAAAGCTGGGACCCATGTGGGTCTTAAGCATGTTGCCCAGTTAGGTCCCACTTAGCGGCAATTGTAGTCCTATATGAAATCCATGTGGGCAGTTAACATGGGGCCATTATGGAACCCGCGGACAATCCCATATAGAGCCCATTTTTCAGCCCACTTAAGACCCACATTGGCCCCACATATAAAACTTAGCTGGTTTAAAGCTGGGACCCATGTGGGTCTTGTGCATGTTGCCCAGTTAGGTCCCACCTAGCTGCAAGTGTAGTCCTATATGAAATCCATGTGGGCAGTTAACATGGGGCCATTATGGAACCCGCGGACAATCCCATATAGAGCCCATTTTTCAGCCCATTTAAGACCCACATTGGCCCCACATATAAAACTTAGCTGGGTTAAAGCTGGGACCCATGTGGGTCTTGTGCATGTTGCCCAGTTAGGTCCCACCTAGTGGCGAGTGCAATCCTATATGATATCCATGTGGGCAATTAACATAGGGCCATTATGGAACCCGCGGACAATCCTACATGGGGCCCATTTTTCAGCCCATTTCAAACCCACATGGGCCCCACATACAAATGTTGGCTGGGATGTGGTGTAAAAACTTTAAAGGCATTTTTCTCCGTTTCAGTGTTGGCGTAGTTACTGCACTTTGCCTTTGTAGGGCAGAACTGTTTTCTATTTGAATAGGTTTTAAAATGTAGAAACCATTAGAAACCTTTAGAAACCATTCTTATGTTTTGATTTGCTGCTCAAAAAACATGTATTATTACTATCTTGTTAAGAAAAGGTTTCAGGTTTCTTTAATGAATAGACAGTTCAGAAAAAGAAAAACATTTTTCAACATAAGTTGTCTTTGTTAACACTTTTAATCAATTTAAAGCATCCTTGCTAAATAAAAGTCTTAAATTCTATAATTTCTTTCCCAATTTTTTTTCTTGAACAGTTAATCAACATATTAGAATGATTTCTGAAGGATCATGTGACACTGAAGACTGGAGAATTAATGCTAAAAAATTAGATTTGATCGCAAAAATAAATTACTTTAATAATAAATTAATTATTAATAAAAATAAATTAATTGTTTTAAAATATATTCAAATAGAAAGCAGTTATTTTAAATAGTAAAATATATATTTTACAATATTACTGCTTTTGCTGTATTTTGGATCAAATAAATGCAGGCTTGGTGAGCAGAAGAGAATTCTTAAAAAAAAATCTTACAGTTCAAAAACTTTTGACTAGTTGTGTATTACTACATTATTTATTAATATTTCCAATTAGCTTTTATTTAAGTTCAGTTTGAGTAATTTTGCTATGTGCTTTTGCCATTTTTATTCATTTTATTACTTTGTATTTCATATTTCATTGTATTTCATATTTCTATTCAGCTTTCATTCATTTTGACTTTAGTTTCAGCTTAGTAATTCAAGTTTCAACTTATTTCAGTTACAAAGGCATTTTTCGTTTATAGTTTTAGTTAACAATAACACTGTCAAATGCAACAAGCAATAAACAGAACATGTTATTGATTGCCTAGTTTCTATTTTTGCCATCAATGCCAATTTGAAAAACAAAGCACCGCTCAAACTGCTTAAAACTAAGGATTTCAGGTTGGTTTGTCACTCCAAAATGCGTTTAACATGGCATTAGGTGTTACACAGCAGTCAACTGACTGGATACTGCACAATTCTGCACATTTTTATCACCTGTGAGGGTAACTAATCTCTTGCGTGTCCACTTAACCACTTCAGACACTGTTCCTCATAATAAAAGGGTCATATTTACAATAAGCAAAGCTAACTCTCATAAGTTTCCATTACATGCTCAACTGAGTCGTTTTGCAACCATGAGCGGAGAGAAACTACTGCAGAGCTTTGACAAGGAAAGAGCACAAGAAAGTTGGCAGGGACCTCTTTTTCCCCTCTCTGTCTCGATCTTTCCCGTGGCAATATTGTCATCTCTAGAATTCTGTTTGTAATTGCAGTGACAGCAGCCTTGGTCAGACAGGGACCACATTAACAGCAGGGGCTAAATTAGTGCAAATCTGCCAGAGAATTGTGTGTTTGTGGTTGTGTAGGATGTGCACTTTATGTAGTAAAGGGAAAGAAAGCAAGCGGTGGACAAAAGTGGGGAGAAAATGATTGAAGTTTTGTGTTTGTGTGAGAGAGGGGTTGTGTGTGTTTGTGTTTTTGCTCTAGGGCTAATCTACGCCCCCTCACACACTTTGACGCTGATGGCTGGTGAACACACCATGGGCTACCAACAACATTGAGAGCAGGCTAACTAAAGCAATCAAGGATTCAAAAGTGCGAGAGACTGGGTGTACTGTAATCAGGACTAGGGAATGAAATGTGTTCTAAAAGTGTGTTAAATGTGCAAAATAGACCTGTCAGGGCGCAGACCCAAATTAACATGACAAAAACATAAGAGCAAACAACAACAAACAGGATACTAACAAGCGAAGCGAAGCATGATGTGATTAGCTATCGTGTGCTTCCACTTAGGTTGCTTTCACACTTGGGTCTATTGCCTGGTTCATACTGTGTTTTTTGGTTCCGCACCATGGTACATTTGCGTCATCAGATTGGCAGCTGTTTTCCCAGTTACGGCATCAATGGATGCTTGCTTTTTCGTTTTTGCAATTCGGATTTTAAAAATGTTTGAAATGAGGACAACTGAGGGACTCATATGTAACTATTACAGAAGGTTCAAATGCTCACTGATGCTTCAGAAGGAAACACAATACATTAAGATGTATTTAAATATCAGGGTAAATTTAACTAGTTTTGCCTTCTGAGAAAAATGTAAGTCTCTTCTGTAGCTTCTGAAGAGCAGTACTAAATGAAAAAAAAAAAGATATTTAGGCAAAATAACAATGTACACACCTTCATTCAAAAGTGTACACCCCTGGCACTTACATTGTTTTTCCTTCTCAAGTATCAGTGAGTTGCATATGAGTCCCTCAGTTGTCCTCGGTGTGAAAAGATGGATTTCAACATCATACAGTCATTGTTGGAAAGGGTTCAAATACACAAAAATGCTGAAAAACCAAAGAATTTGTGGGACCTGAAGGATTTTTCTGAACAACAGCAGGCAGTTTAACTTTTCAGGACAAACAAGGGACTCATGAACAACTATCACTAAATAAACAAACAAAAAAATAAATACATTTAAAAAACATCAGGAATCAGGTGTATGTAAACTTTGAATGGGGTCATTTTTATAAATTCAACTATTATTTTCTCTTGTGGACTATACATAAATGTATTTTATGTGAAATATCTTATTTAGGTCAGTACTAAATAAAAAAATAACCTCTTATTTTGGTAAAATGATCAACAGTTTGTAGATTCTGTAAGGTGTATGTAAGGCACGACTATATGCAAAGGTTCAAAAGAATGCGAGAGTGACTTTTTGCGGAAACAAAAAACAGCTCTGAACTCTGACATCAAAACGAACTCGGGTGTGCACCAAAAGTGCTAGTTTGAAATCACCCTTAGATTTAGAATCCAGATTCAAAGCGGTTCTTAGATTTGCAATTTAGTGTTTTCAGAATTCAATATGCAGCTTGGATCCTTTAGATTTAGAATTCAGATTTATAGAGGCTCATTGATGTTGAGAATAAATACAACTTCAACTGAGAATTCAAATTCAAAATTTGGGTTCAGAATGGTCGACTAGAGGCTGGAATAGCTACACAACTTTTAAAATCTAAACAATTCTATAAAACACTATTATAAAAATTTAATTTCAAATAGGTTCACTAAGATTCAGAATATATGTTGCAAAAGGTTCTTTTATATTAAGAATTAAGATTCTGGGTGATTTTCTTTACACATAGACAGATTATGTGTTCTATATTCAATCTATATTAGATTTAGAATTCATATTTAGCCTGGATTTGCTCATTTACATTACACTCTAAAAAAAGCTGGGTTAAAATGTGGACAAACCCAGTGACTGGATACATCTGACCCAGCGATTGGGTTAAATGCTTGACCCAACCTGCTGGGTAGTTTTATTTAACTAAACTGTTGTTATTACTACTTTTATTATTTATAAAGAATTCAAAATAGATAGATATTGGCAGAAATGATAGTGTGTAAAAATACACTTTTATTGAGAAATCAGAATTCAGGTTTAGAATGGTTTACTAAGATTCAGAATCTATATTATGAACTCAGCATTCTGATTGATTTTTTTACACATACACAGAGTTCTATATTCTATTTAAATTTATGTTCAATTTAATACTTATTATTTTACTATTACACAAAGAGAATGTACTGTATAAGTGTTTCACTTTAATTATCTTGTAGGTTATTTGATTCTTAAATATTCAATACATCCTTGCAGGTGTGTGTAATTGGAAGCGCAGTGAGCTGCATCAGCACATTATCGGCGAAACAATCTGTCTAAGTGCTGTCAATCATAATGTGTCTAGAATTGGCACGGAATTTCTTTTCTGTATGCGCTGGCTGCACCCCAGTTGCTTTGCATTAAACCAGCTCCACAGTCCCGGTGTGTGTGTGCATACAGTATGTGTACATGAACCTAGTTGCTTTTGACACTTGCAGTGAGAGAAAAGACCGCATCTGCATTCATTGGAGATCCAAAATGGCCTCCTGCAGATCCAGATGAAAGGGGCAGAGATGTGGAGATTGAATTTCCCTCCCAATTACAGCCGCGTGGCCTCTTAGATCAGCCGTGCAGAAACATTTAATTACCAAAACCAATTACCCTAGTGGCAAATGTATCACAGTGACAAACGCAAGGACTCACACAGGAGGACTAGAGGACGATGTGTAAGGGTGTAGAGCACGTGTTTGTGCAGACGTGTGTGTGTGTGTATCCGTGTCCACTCAGTGTGAGATCTTGGGCTCTGTTTAAGAGCTTGTCTCGTCTCTCGTTCATCTCTGCATGACCTCTCATGTTTGCAGACTTATTAACTGTAAGAGGGCAATTCTCTCTCTCTCTCCTTTCCCTCCCAACACTCCCTCTTTCTCTTGCCCTTAATCTCTCCATTATTCTAGCTGCTTTAAAGGAGAAGCTTACTAATAATGTTAAAATTATGTCATGACTTACAGTTAGCAGAAGTTAAAGTTTTAAATATAGATATTTTTCTTACACAAATGCATCAATTTGCTTCAGAAGGCCTGTGTTAACAGCACAGAGCTGTGCAGAGCACTTTTTATTATGGATGGATGCACTTTATTGGACTATTAAATCTCAACATCCATTCACTGCCATTATAAAGCTTGGTTGAACCAGAATTTTTTTTTAATATAACATCAACTGTATTCGTGTAAAAGATAAAAGTCATATATACCTAGGATGGCTTGAGGGTCAGTTAATAATTTTTGAGTGAACCATCTCTTTAAATTATGTTATTCTGAGTAAATGCTGACGGATTATTCTTTTTTGGATGAACTGTTCGTTTAACATCTTTCCTGTCCACCCTCTCTTTCTCTTTCACTGACCCCTTCACTCCTCCCATTTATATGGGTCTTTCTCTCAGTCTTTTCGTCCATCCCTAGGGCAGACAGGTGGGACAGCAGCTCGCTTTCTCTCTCCGTTCCTTTGTATGTCTCATCTCACTTGCTCTCTGCTGTGCTTTTGTCTTTCGCGCTTTTAGCCAGATTCAATGTCAGGTGTCACTTTCAGTGTTAAATAAGTCGCTTTCTCTCTTTTTCACTCTTTTCTCGCCTGGAGGGGATTAAGTCATCCTTCACTCTTCCCACACAGACACCTTTCAATAAAAACTCCCTTACACTCTCATTGAAGTCAGACAAAATACCCAGCATTCCAGAAGATGAAGCAAAAAAGGGTGTGTGAAAGAAAGATATCTGCGGTGGTCATGCGTGGGCAGCTGTGGGGACTGCTGGCAGCTTTTGACACCCCTTTCTATTTTGCAAGGCCACGCAGCACAGAAAAAAAGAGATTTCCTGAATATTTGCCACAGGCAGCTCTTGTGATGGCACCTTAAAGTGCGAGCAGGGGCACAAATAATGTGACATGCACATATAAGTGTTTTACTTGAAAAGATGGAAACTTTTAACAGTGTTGTTGATATAAGTGTGTGTTTGTATGGGCCAGTTTATCAAAAAATGAAAATTCTGCCATTAATCACTCACCCTCATGTCATTCCAAACCTGTAAGACCTTCGTTCACCTTTAGAACACAAAGTAAGATATTTCTGATGAAATCCAAGAGCTTTTTGACCCTGCATAGACAGCAACGCAACTGACACAATCGAGGCCCAGAAAGGTAGTAAAGACATTGTTAAAATAGTCCACGTAACATTAGTAGTTCAGTCGTAAATTTATAAAGCTACGAGAATAATTTATATAAAATAACAGCTTTTTTAAACAATTTATTTTCTTCCGAAGCGCAATTGCATTGTGGTCTATGCAGGGCCAGCTCTCGGATTTCATCAAAAATATCTTAATTGGGATTCTGAAGATGAACGAAGGTTTTATGGGTTTGGAACGACATGAGGGTGAGAAATTAATGACAGAATTTTCATTTATGGATAAACTATCCCTTTTAAGAAATGCCTAAATAATAGAAATGTGAAACTAAAAATGTAAATATGTGCCCGAGTTAGTGACAACATCCACTCACCTCATGTTTTCCCTTCATCCTACAGATTCTGATGTCATTTTTGTTGGATTCCCATGTCCTCTTCTGTAAAAGAGGGAACATCTGTAATAAGGAACTGTTCATTTCCAGCGGAAAGTATGTATGTGTGTATTTTCTGTTCTCACCTTGCTGTAAAACATCTCTTCTCCCACCACGTTGTCCAGCTCCACTCGGAAAAGGTCATCTCTGACACATAAGCACAATGAGAAAGACAGAGCGAGAGACTGTGAACCACCACAGCACAGTAACACGACACTACAAAACAATTATCTTGATCAGAAATGTCTTAATCATCTAAACATCATTAAATATACATTTAAAACATGAGGTGTATGCTTAAAACAAGAAAAGTCTCTTAAAGAGTCAAAGTCCTCAGCCTCACATACTGAAGCATAACATGTACTTTATTCATTAAATGTTTAGCAAATTAATATTACATTCTTACATTCCTACATTAATTCACCCTGATCCGCCGTCTCAGTGCAAACACTCAGTTAAACGATTCACCACAGCTCGTCCTACATAATCACGATTCTTTGCATTATGATATGCCTGATTTCCCCTCCATAATTCATAACCCACCCCCACACCGCATGCATGTTGCATGCAGCTCCTCATCTTGAGCACAGCATCCAGTGCTATAGCACTTCCTGCAACCACTTTAATAATCTTTCTATAACCTTGCGGTGTCTATTAAAGTCTCTATGAATCTGATCTCTTTTAATCATGGTGCGTTTGGTGTTATAGAGTACCGTGGTTTATGCCTGAATATTGATCAAGGTCTAAGAGCTGCCGCACGGCCCGATGAGAGAGCTGGAGAATTTCAAATCTTGTGTGTGTGTCTCTCTCTCTCTCTTTTCTGTCTGAAATGTTGTAATCTGTGAATTTGCCAAGCTCACAAACCAGCCCATGTTATTGCAGTAGTATTGATCTTATCTTTCACAGCCTTCCATCTGCATCACTGCTCTGTGGACATATCAACAAAAACGTAGACTGTGTGTGTGTTTGTGTGTTGAAGAGAGTCTGAAGAGACTGACTATGAATTATTTAATTCCTCTCCGTGTGGTTTGTTAAAATGAATCCCCCTTGGCCATTCCCTCTCTGAACAGGGCGGCCCCTAAGTGCCCTGGTTAAAATTATCATACACTTACAGAGTACTTGCCTTATTTAGAGAGCACAAACTTTAAGCAGATACAAAAACCCATGCAGTAAAGCAAAGCAAGAGGTCTGTTTGGAGTTCAGAGGTACTCTTACATTTACACAAATATAAAAACAGGCTTTATAGTTAGACAAGGTTACCAGACAACGAGACATGCTGAACATTGGCAAGAATAGAACAGACAGGCACCAGTAAAAACTCTTTCTTTATCAGTACCTCTATTTGTATCTTTAAATGTTTTTTTGTCTTCCATTTCTTCTTTTTTAATCTTGTACACAAACTCTAGTTTTTATCTTCTTTTAGGATTTCACCATGTAACTCGTCTTGCATAGTGTGTTATGGGGATAAATAACCGGATTTCCATCTACATACTGTTATGTGAATTTAAAAATATATCACATAAAAATGCTGGATGGAAAAACCAAGATGTAAGTACTATTTCCAAACGTGCATAAAAACAATATGTAGGCCTACTTGCTTGAGGTGGATATTTTTATTCAGTAAGATGATATGCGCATAAACCAAAGGTTGTGCTCCTTTCTGATTTGAACTGAAAATTAATTTTAAATCCCAGTTCAGTTCCTGCAGAATTGCAATTCAAATGCAATTAAGTAGAATTTGAATTCTGAAGTAGAATAAAATCTTTTTTACAAGAACAGAAATGAAGATGGAAGGATGGGATTGGGATGGATAGACAGGATTTGGATGGATGGACAGATGGAGGAATGGAAAGACAGATGGAAGGAAGGATGGGTGGATGGGTTTGGGATGGAAAGATGGGATATGGATGGAAGGAAGGATGGGTAGATGGGATTGGGATGATGGATTGGATATGGATGGAAGAAAGAATGGGTGGATGGGATTAAGATGGACGGATGGACAGATGGATGGACGGATGGATAGAATTGGAATGGGATGAATAAATGGATAGACAGATGGATGGGATTGGGATGGAGTGATGGGATTTGGATGGATGCATGGATGGAATGACGGACGGACGGGATTGGGATGGACGGATGGACAGGATTTGGATGGATGGATGTGATTTGAATGGATGGATGGACAGGATTTGGATGGATGGATGGATGGGATTTGGATGGACTGGACTGGATTGGGATGGATGGACGGATCAGATTGATGGACCAGTGGGGATGGATGAAGGGATGGGTGGATTGGATTGGGATAGATGAATAGATGGGATTTGGATGGATGGATAGGTGGATGCACGGGATTTGGATGGATGGGATTTGGATGGACTGGACTGGATTGGGATGGATGGATGGATGGATCAGTGGGGATGGATGAAGGGATGGATTGGATTGGGATAGATGAATAGATGGGATTTGGATGGATGGATGGATGGATAGGTGGATGGATCGGATTGATGGATCAGTAGGGATAGATGGATTGGATTAGGATAGATGAATAGATGGGATTGGGATAGATAGATGGATGTATAGTATGGGATGGATGGTTGGATGGACTGGATTGGGATGGATGGATTGGGATTGGGATGAATGGATGGATGGATGGAGAGATAGAGGAATGAACCAACAGATTGGGATGAATGGATGGATCGGATGGCTGATGTATGGGACTGGATTGGGATGGATTGATAGTAGGGCTGGGATGAATACATGGGATCGAACTGGATTCTTCAATTCAGAATTTTGCACAACTCTAGCAATATACTATGAGAACACATTCACCAAACTTTTTCTCCTTTTTTTAACTTTCCAAAAGATCTGAATTGCAATTTTCAACTGGCAGATAAAAAATAAAGCCCAAGCCATATCGAGAGACGACACTGGATGGATGGATTGGATTGGATTCTTTGTTTTGAACCGTAGCAGTAAACTACGACAACATATTCACCAAACATTTTTCAACTTTTTTTTTTTTTTTACTGTCCAAGAGAATCTGAATTGCAATTTCCAGCTGGCAGAATATAAAACCCAAGTCATAGAGACCAAAACATCAGAAAACTGGCATAGATTCTTTTGGTTTTATCCAGTAAACAACCATACAGTACATCTTAGCAATCACATAGCAATGCCACATAGTAATGGATTGTAACTTTCTAACTTTTTCTCTTTGATTTCATCTCACTCTATCTTTCTTCACTCAAGATTGGTAGAATGTCTGAATAATGGAGTGCCTTTGGCCACCTTTACTGTATTATTACATTACATTAATGCATTTGGCAGACACTTATCCAAAGCGACTTACATTGCATTCATTGTATATTTTATCAGCTCATGCAGGAATGCTGAGAGATGTATTATGCAGTACTGCATGTTTGGTACAACACTATGCCCTCATTCAGTGCTACAAATTTATGACCATACTGACAAGCAGAAAAGGGACCTGAGAGACTCAGGATCTCTCATGGGGGCCTGACTATATTTAACACCAGCTATGAAGGAGACAGCTAAAAGAGAAAGTGTATTTGTCAACTGTAGCACTACAGGAGGTCTCAAAAAGTTCTCGCGGAAGCCGAATCATTCATTTCTCTGCACCATTGGAGGCCGTACGTCAGTCAGGCGGTGTTTCCATGACCGTAGAGGTCAGCCGGAACCTGTCCTGCACCGTTAGTGACAGGTTCGAGGGTGGAATGTGTTGAGTTTCACTCCTGAGCCTAATTGAAAGACTTGACCTCCCGACGAGGTCAAATACTACGAGGTGGCTGAGGCTTGATTTAATGTGACTTAACCAGGTCGCCGCTGGCAATCTAACTCGCCCTCCTTCAGTTACACGGAGCGTTAATTATTTACACAGATCGCAAAAGAAACACCTCATTTGTCTTATAGGTGTATTTATTTATGGCCTGGACTGATTTTGTTTCCCTTGACAAGTCTAGGGCTAGTTGGCAGTCACTTGTGTGGGAGTCCAGAAATTTCTGAGCGTGCTTAATAAAATACTTCAGCCCTCTCATCCCTGACTAGGTGTTGGCAAGGTAATACTGTGAAGGGTTTGAGAGGCTGGCCGCTTTCTTGGGGCATGGTCTTGAGCAGTTATGCTAATGCTAACAGGATTTAGCCCGCCTGCACCCCTTATCGCACTTGAGCACGCCGTTGCAGACTTTATTCAGTCAATCCCGGCTGTCTATATCCTTGACTTGAAACTTCACTGACTCTCTCTCTCCCCTTGCTCCTAAGCAGTATTGCCTCCTTTTTATTTCACTCGGCGTTGCCGTTGTTATTGAAAGCTCCCTCTTGAGTCATTGGCTAAATAAATCTCCTTTTCCACAGAGGTCATTTTCTGTTGGCTACGGCAAACACTTCCATTTACTTCAGACACTGATAGGTACATACAGTTTGCTGACTGTACACAGCGGGGCTTGAATTTCATCAAATTACGTTGGCCACAGTGGCACCATGTTGGAAAGTGTGCATAAAATAGTCAATCGAGTCTTGAGGTTCTTTAGGCCAAAGACTTTTGCCCTTTTTTATGAGAGAGCCAAAGTCATATGGCACTTTGTGATATATTAATTCTTGAGGTTTAATTTTGACATGGTCGAGCGGGCAGGTCATTTCCTGACACAGTATGAGGGCCTTTATTAGAGTACGACGCCTCCCCTCTGGACCCCTACAAGTTTCAGTAACTATCACCATATGTTTGGACTCTCCCAGTGGACTTGCCAGCCATTTTTGGGAAGTATGTTGCATAAATTTACAAAAACTGCTTATTTTTGTAAAGCGCCAAACCTAATGACGTTTTATTTTTGTTTATCTATTCCTAACCCTGGCTGCTGTGAGGTAGGCAAAAAATGCAAGAAAGTAAAAACATCATTGACCCAGTGACCCCCAAAATCCTCAAAAGCCTACAGGTGTCCAGATTTTATATTTATATAACCCAAAAATCAACTTAAAATCCATTAAATAACAAATAACTATCTTCATAACAACTTAAAATTAAAAGTAGAACTATAAAATATGTTAATTTTTTTATGATTGGTATTTGAATATAGTTGTATCCAGAATTAGCAAATCAAGTCAAGGGATCAAATAAAACTAAAAAGTAAAATTAATTCAAATGAATAAATGCGTAAATAAATGTATAAAAAAACCTAATAAATAAATAATATTACCAAAATTGACATTATTGCAATTAACACATAAAAAAGAGATACTTTGAAGATTTGTTCAACTGTTTTAACAGCAAAGTTTTTTTTTTTAAAGAGTGAAAGTCAATGGGTCAAAAACAATTTTTCAAAATATCTTCTTTTGTCTTCCACAGAACAAAGCAAGCCATACAAGCTTGGAACAACACAAAGTTGAGTAAATGATGGCAGAATCCTCATTTTTTATTTGATTTATCGCTTTAAATAGCTTTGAAAGCTGTTTAATTACTATCTACAAGAAGCAGCCTTTCAGACTCTTGATCTTAAGAGAGATTGTTTTTGAATGTCACATAATTTACTTAAACACACGTCTCTGTGCAGGTAATTACAGATGCGGATATAACGGTAATTACAGAGTACGCACATGCTAATCAGCATTATTTCACACCCTACCTGGCTCCGATGTAAAGGGTACGATTGACCTGCAGGATCCTCTGAATGTGCAAGGGCTCCTGTCTGAGAGTTGAGCGATGGGGTCGTCCGAGAAACACAGGATACCTTCTCACCACTGAGGGAGAAAAGAGGTAGATGAGACAGTGAGTGATAAAAGGAAAGGGTTGACAGAAGGATTGTATCATCTCTTCATTCCACTTATGGGTGTGGGTGAGGTGATCCGTTAAGGCGAGAGGCGTTCGATCACTCGCGAGTCACACTTGAGATAAAAATGCTGACAGCTGCCTGTAGTTGCTCTTGAGTGGTTTTCACAGATAAAGTCTGTTCTCCACATCTGTTGGCCTAGTCAAATAGTGTTGTAACCAGAGAGGTAAAATGTACTGAGAAATTACATTTGTCCTAAAGCTTGTTACCTGACATTAATTATTTGGTCAATTTGAATGTAACATTTCAAGTAATAAACAGCTATCTGGTTCTATACTTGAATGTACATTTACATTTAGTCATTAAGCATTCGCTTTTATACAATGCAACTTACAAATAGAAGCAACCAAACAAAAGAGCAATAATATGTTAGTGCAAGTGCTGTACATGTAGCAAGTTTTTTTTTTAATAATTAAAAAGAAAACAAATAGACAGAACAAAAAAGAACAGAGAATGCTAGTGTTAGAGGGTAAATAATATTAAATAAATAAAAAGAAAACAAAAAGATAAAACAGAAATAGAATGGAGAGTGCTAGTGAATGTAATAGTAGCTGAAAGTAGGAAAGCATCAAGGCAAGACTTGATATAAAATAAATTAAACATACAATTAAATTTCAAAAATGGGAAAATACATTCCATAAACTTTTAATTCATAAATATTTATTATTTTTTTTATTTATAAATTAATTAAAAAATACAACCTGCAACCTCAAAATGTTAACGGAAATTTTTAAATATTAAATTTATTTAAATTATCAAACAACTTTTTGATTTTAGTTGTTTCATATTTGAAATGTAGTTGTTTCTCTATAAGGTTCAAACGTTCACTGATGCTTCAGAAGAAAACTTTTTGAAGATCAGGGTAAATTTAACTTATTTTGTCTTCTGGGATATATGTAAGCAGCTTCTGAAGGGCAGTACAAAATTAAAAAGAAAAGTTAAACAAAATTGAAAAGTTAATTTTACCCTGATCTTCAAAAAGTTTTCACTCCCCAGCTCTTAAATGCATCGTGTTTCCTTCTGAAGCATCAGTGAACGTTTGTACCTTATAGAGAAACAACTACATTTCAAATATTAAACAACTAAAATCAGATAGTTGTTTGATGTTTGATATGATATTTAGGCAAAATAAGAAAAATGTACATCTACATTCAAAATTTTTTATCCCCGGCTCTTAATGCATCGTGTTTCCTTATGAAGCAGCAGTGAGCATATGTTCAGCTTGATAGTTTGAAAACCCCTGTGGTCACATTTACAATTGCTCGGTGAAAGTTTGCAAACAAAATCTAAAATTTCCCCCAAAAATACTTAACCTTAATAATAAAGTGCGATTACTTTAGTACTTTACACCCGCTTATTATTCTCCTTCTCTAACCTTGTTCCTCTCTTTTAATATGTGATAAGATTCTCCCTAGAGCCTCCCATAGCTCCTTGCCTCTTAATCCTCCTGCCCTGAGCGTTATAAACCCCCTCGCTTTTCTCATCTTTCAGCTAAGATAGACCGGCATGAGTTAGGCTGGGATGCATGGAATCGATATTATTGATGAGTGATCAATCACATGCCTGCTCTGCATTAGAAAGTGAAATCTGAGAGCACAGATGGGGCCCAACCCTGATCCTGACGGCTGCATGTGAAACGGAGACAGCGTTACCTTCAGTGGGGATAAAGTTCAGAGGTCCTGGTTCCTCAGGGAAGACTGCACACACCAACCGCAGGAGCCAGAAGAGACCGATGAAAGCTTTGGTCACAGTCGTCATGGTAGTGGAGCTCCGGCACTATGATAGAAACATGAAGAAAAGATTCAGGTGAGGTGGCGGAAGATCTAGCGGGATACACATTTCTGGTTACATTCAAACTAGCACTCTGGTGGGCTCCAAAGCATCTTTATCATCACCCCAGAGATTAAGATCAGTAATTAAGTCATCCACCAATAGAATCTGTGCTAGTCAGCCCTAATGGTCCATTCGGTGTGGTGTGTCACAGAACTGTCATCAAAGACACGGGACCCAGGACTAAACTGCCCGGACGTCTAACAAAAGCGCTTCACACAGAGCCAGAAATGGGGAGGGGGCTGGAACGCATGTGAGTGGGAAGCTCTGTTTAATAACCTAGAGAGCTGTCCTGCTGTCTACTGCTACAGGCAGCATCCTAACCAAAATAAACATTCAGAAATTACAGATATGAAATGCGCTACACACTAAGTATATACCATATGGATTTTTAAAAACGTCTTCATGAATGAGTTATAAGCTATAAACCAAACCAACTTCACTTCAGTGAATGAAAACATCACAAACTTTGATTTGAAGCAAAGAAGTATTTGGTACTCTTCTGTACGCACATCGAAGACTGACACGGAAGAGAAGAAACTGTTGAATAAAGTGATTATTTTTGTTTTCTTTGTGCACAAAAAGTATTCACGTAGCTTCATAAAATTACATTTGAACTATGTCACATGGACTATTTTAACGATGTCTTTACTACCTTTCTGGGCCTTGCTGCTTGCTTTGCTGTTATCGTATGTGTTGACATAATTTGAACTGAAACAAAGTCAGAGCGGGACATATCAGTAGTCCCACCCACTTTTTTTAATAGCCAATAGCATTTTGTTTATATCACAGCTTTGGCCAGAGGTGGTGAGCTAGGTAAAGCCACATTTGACAGCGTATGACAGCAACAATCTTTTCCATATCGCATTATCTATATATAAAATAGCATTCTGTAAAGAATTTAAATGTATCTGATATGTTTTGTGCTTGCGCTCCATGCTATCGTGTCTCTGAACCGGAGACACAACGTGTGACACAACGTGAAACCAGACTTCATTCGCCCCAACGGAATGCATATTTACTCTGTCTGAATCGTTCCCTATCCCCTATATAGTGCATTACGTGCCATTCACCACACAGAAAATACAAATTCTGTAAACAAGTGACCGATTTCGGCCGCAGCTTTAGCGTCTATTTATAGTGCAGGGGGGCGGGATGCAAACAAATCTAGAGAGCATTTGATTGGACAGAAAGTTTGATGAGAAGCTGAAGTGCAGGGTGATGTCATCAAAATCGTTAATCCATATTGGCAAAAGTGACTAATTTGAATGCTTATATCTTCTAAATGCAAATGTTGTCATTATTTTTGGAGCACACTAGCTTACACAGACCCTTTAGGCTAACATAAACATAACTAAATCCCAAAAAACTGTAATTTTGATTTGATTTTTGGGTGAACTATTTTTTGAACTATGTTTTTCGGCTTTTAGTATGAATATGTTAGCCTTGAAGTTATTTGTAATCTAGTGTGCTCCAAAACAATGACAAAATTCTCATTCAGAAGATAGAAGCATTTAAAACTTACAGTCTCTACCTTCGGCCAATTTGGATCAACGATTTTAATGACATTACCCTGCACTTCAGTTTCTCATCAAACTTTCTGTCCAATCAAATGCTCTCCAGAAAGCAGAAAGCATCCCGCTCCCTACAGTATAAATAGACTTCGAAGCTGCAGCTGAAATTGGTCACTTGTTCACAGAATTTGTATTTTCTGCACAGTGAATTGCACGTAGTGCACTATATAGGGGATAGGGAATGATACAGACAGTGTAAATATGATTTCCATTGGAGCGAACAAAGTCTGGTTTTGCTTTGTATAACATAAACTGTCGTAGCGCACATACACATATTCTACACAGAATGCCATTTTATATACAGATAATGCAAAATAGATGAGATTGTGGCTCTCGTTAGCTGTCAAATGCAGCTTTACCCAGCTCAATGACTATAAATATATGATATAAACTAAAAGCTATTGCCCATTTAAAAAAAAAAGGGAACGGGACTGCTGGATATATCCCACCCTGTCTTCCCGTTTCATTTTAAATTACGTCAATACATAGAATAGTGCTGCATGTTTCAAAGCACTTCAGTGGACCTTTAAAGTAATTATTCAAATAATAATATCCTATGAATGGGATTTTACATAGCTAGCCTCAAGCTCTACTATTGGAGCCAAAGGAATGCTAATGTACATTTTTTCCAAAATAAAATAAGCTATGTTGCCTTAAAGTCTACTGTAGCACTGTCACCATGTTTTTTTTTAATTGAACTTATGAGTGCGGCTGCATATGTGTGTACTTGAGAAAGTTACTGCAAGTAGAAATGGACTTTTAAATTGAATGCCTGAAAATAGACAGGTATTGTATTGTTTCAGAACTCTTGCCCTCTTGAAAAAAAGACGGCAGAAAGATAAGAGATGTGATGGAAACACAAATGTCACTCAAATTAAAGTGCAATGCAATCTATGTGGAAAATTACCTCTGCACTTCAGAGAGGCACAGAGAAGCTCTGGAGAACTGTCACAATAGTATCGTCTGTAATAGTCTAACGTAATGGTACTGTCTGAAAAAGAGATTTCAATGGACAGATGAAACATGTATGATTGTGTGTATCTTTTACTGGGTTGAAAGACACCAACACCATTTTAATAGCTTGAAGGAAACATACATAAAATTGGTGGATCAACCAAACACTTCAGTTTTCATCCATAAAAAAAAGCATCAAATCCTTGTGTTGTTTAAAATACAATGAAAATGTATTTTTTTTTAAAGAAATGTACACTCAGTACAACATTGACCTTCAAATATAAATCTACTTTACTGCGGTTAAACAAATAATGAGAGAATTTTTATTTTTAGGTAAACCCTTTAAAACTTCAATAACACTTATACTGTGTTTTGATTATACCAGAGGAACAGATCAAGAAAATCGAACAACATAACAGAACAAAACAAAAAGCCACTCTCAACAGAACATAAGGGTCAATAATGGAAAACCAGAAAATTATGAAAAGGCACAGCATGCTTTTCATACCTTTTAAATGAACTGTACAATGAACTGTTGTATTTGTACAAAAGAACGGCTGAAAACCTGGCAAATAACAAGGCCAGTTGTCACGCACTTCTGATATATTTTCCACAGTGGTCAGTGGTTTCAATAGCATGAAACTCAATATAAGAATGAGTAGTACTCAGCTATCTCTCTGCTTGAGTGTTAACAAGCTGAGAACATTTGCTTTGAAACTTTAGTGGAAATGCTGTTAGTTACAGTCACAGTGCAAACATAAACAAATCAGCGTCAGTTGAGCTTTTCAGCGCCGCTGCGTTAAGACGACACGTACATGTATTAAAATCCGACAGCCTCGATTTCTTTATTCAAAAAAAAAGCCTTCTCATTTTCCTGTGGCTAAACGCCAATTGAGTTACACAATGCAAACCAGCCAGCTCTCATTTGTCAAAGCGTGGCCTTGCTGTCCAAAACGCACACATGTACATGTACACACACAACTACATCCATTGTGGGTCTATTTCTATAGTGAAATGACTTGTGACGTTTTATCAGGGCTAACTATCTTTCCAGGACATTTCTAGAATTCCTGCTATTGAAGTCTGAACAAGGCCGCCCCACACACTAATAGTTCAATACCCAATGCAGCAAATTATGCCCAACAATAGGCTTACATGAAGGAGAAGAAAAAGAGAGAAAATGAAAAGAGGCCAAATGGGGAATGAAGGCAGACGGAACAGGATAGCTTAAACTAGAAGACGCTGTCATAAGTTGGTATCAGTGATTCTATTGTCTTGCTACAATTAATCATTTACGAGTACGCGCCAGGCCTCACGCATTTAATTAGCATAATTAGAAACTCCGAGCTATAGAGTTTCAGGGGACAAGAAGCTAAACAGATGCAGAGGGGGTGAAGTAAATACAAGCTTGGATATAACATACACCATCCCACTTTTAATTACGACAAATGTTTTGTGGAAGAGTCAGTTCAGGTAACATGATTGGTGCATTTATATCATACTAATATTCAATGCTGTCAATATTTTACCAACAGGGATGGGAATTCTCATGATTCTGGTTCAGATTCAACAACTCTAGTTCTTTAAATTTGAATAAAGATTCTTTTAGCACTTTTAAGGAAGACATATTTGGAAAAAAGTCATTCAAAGATACACCCAAACCAAAATTTATTCAGACACCTTCCACATTTCTCAAATTATCAGAGTTTGCTCGCTAGAAAATGGTAATAAAATATCACAAAAACTCAAACTGTGTCAGAACAAATTCATCTCAATTCAGACAACTGTTAGTATGACAATATTTACACAACTATCAAAACTTAATTTTATTCAGTCTGTGTTGTAAAAAGGTCACATTAGCAATTAAAGAAAAACACTTAAGCAAAACATGGTCAGGTCAAAGTGTCTGAAGAATTTTTGGTCCCACATTTTTTATCAATTTTACTGGTAGCCCACTGTATTAAGAATTAACAGTATAATATGTCACAGTTTACTATATTTTGCTATCTTCACTTACATAGATGAACTATACTGCCCTACAAAGCAAAAAGGCAGTAAGTACACCGAGTGCAGAACTGAGAAAAATTACTAAAGTTATCCTGTCATCCAGCCTGTTATCCAATGTTAAAACCGTCCCATGAGGATGCTGCGAAATCACACACATTTGAGATAAGATATTTTGTCACATAACAAAGGATGCCTTGAATGACATGAAAATGATAATAACTCATTTTTGACCAAAAATGCAGTTACTGCCTTTTTGCTTTGTAGGGCAGTATAGTGTTCTGTTGTGTACCCATTAGTAAAAAAAAATATCAAAAATTCTATCTGGTGTCTGAATCATTTTTGGTTTGACTATATTGCCAAATGATTATATAATTCAGATTTTTTTTTAAATGAAACGGAATAAAATGCTTAGAAAAATGTACATTTACACACAATAAATAATAACAATATTAAATAACTTCATTAATTTTATTTAAACTTCATTTATTTGTCTAATATAATAATTTGTATAATCTATGTATCAAATTAACAACTAGTCAGTAACTATAAACACAACATAATAGACCACAACAGACCTTTTTTGTCCGTGAATTTTAACACTTTAAATAAAGAGTTCACTCAAAAATTAAAATTCTGTCATTAATTACTCACCCTCATGTCGTTCCAAACATGTAAGACCTTTCTTCATCTTCAGAACACAAATTAAGATATTTTTTATGAAATTCGAGAGCTTTCTGCAAAGACAGAAACGCAACTGGCAGAAATTGTTGAATAAAGTCATTATTTTTGTTTTCTTTGCGCAAATGTTTTTCTCATAGCTTCATAAAACTAAGGTTGAATCACTGATGTCACATGGACTATTTTAATGATGTCCTTACTACCTTTCTGGGCCTTGAATGTGTCAGTTGCGTTGATTTGCTAAAAGAGTCCTTCACCCAGGAATCAGACTACACAGATCATGCTGTACCTTTTGAGCTTTAGATTCAGTAGCAGTATTGCAGGAAAAACTACCAGACATTTTTTCCTTACATGTTCCACTATCACCGAAGAATGCACTTACAGGAATCGTTTTGGGAAATAAATGGCCTTGAAAGAATGCCATTGTTCAGCCAACAGGTAGACCCGACACTCAGTCAGTTGACATATTAGAGAGCTCAATCAAACAGAGAAACGTTCAAAGACCCAACGTTCAAGCAGTGTTTACTCTTTTAGGAAAGAAAACATGCCCTAAATCTGTTAATTTTAGTAAGAAAGATTTTAACACTAAAAAAAAACACACTTTTAATTAAAATATGGCTTAACCAAAGCCAACAACAATAGGATTCACATGCCTCTACAGAGCTTCCCCTGTCAATGTAATTACTAACGTTTGAGAAGGTAATTATCTGAATGAGGTCATTAAGATACCGTGAGAGGAGTATGGACGGGGCGGCAGTATCTCTGACCGACTATTGAGAAGCTGTTACTTAAGATAACAAATCACTTAGCTAATCAATAAAAGCTTGGTAACGTAGGGTGCTTAATGAACTCTGATCTCCTGCCAATAGTCTGAGGAATGATTGGTGAATTGAGACCAGAGAAGAAAAACAAAGGAAGTGTCAACTCCAAGCTGGAGATCATGAGTAGAATAAGTAGCACGCTAAAGTCAAGCTGCAGACTGGGAATTTCAAGGATGGTTGAAATTCAGAAGCTTTGTGTTTGAATATGGTTATTATCAGACCTATTCTCTGCCTTTAAAAAGCGCAAATGTTCAGATGATATGTATTCTGGGTGAAAGAAGAAAAGCACTGATTTCATTACGGACCCCTGAGGGATTTGAACACGATAAATCATCTAAGGGTTTGAGAGCAAACTTCATTTATGTGTGTCCCAGATAAAAAACTGATAATGAGAGTAGAGGATGGCATTAATGAGAGAAGTGATCAGTAATAAAGGCATGAATTAACGCATGCATTATCAGCCCCGAATGATCACAGAGAAGAGAAATGAAACCGCTATCCGACATTCGTTTCTAATTTGTGAATCTGAAGGTAAGGAATGTCTCGGCACATTTGAACAGATACAGCATATCATAGTCTATAACGGATCAATTCACTCACATAAGGCCCCTACAGAGAGCACATTCTGTTGCAAGCAGCAGAGACAGAACATTTGCTATGGGAAATTGCTTCACGGCCTGGCCTTGACCTCTCATGAAACCCACACTGTGACCTCATGTTATCAAATTTGCCTGAAAGGCTCCTGGATGCAAACCATGTTGATCCAACACTAAGGCAACATTAAGTTTTTGGCATCTCAGCATATAGTTTTCTATAATAATCAGCCATTTTTCTACCATTTTGGAAGCAGTTTATCACAAATTATTTATGATGTGAAATAAACTCCTAGATGATCATTTATTTTTCCAAAGGCAAGGCAGTCTTGTTTATATTGCACATTTCACAATGATGCTAAAATGGATTTTAGATGCATAAGAAATAAGCATAACAATAAAAAGAGAGAGAGAAAAAAGATTTAAAATAAAAAAAAGGCCAAATACTTTATAAAGTAGAGCAATCTTAAAGATATAAATTTGAGGTCAAAAGTTTACATACACCTTGCAGAATCTGCAAAATGTTAATTATTTTACCAAAATAAGTGGGATCAACAAAATGCATGTTATTTTTTTTTTTTTTTAGTACTGAGCTGAATAAGATAATTCACATAGAATATATTACATATAGTCCACAAGAGAAAATGATAGTTGAATTTATAAAAATGACCCCAGTCAAAAGTTGCACACACCTGATTCCTAATACTGTCTTGTTACCTGAATGATCCACAGCTGTTTGTTTGTTTGTTTAGTGATAGTTGTTCATGGGTCCCTTGTTTGTCCCGAACAGTTAAACTGCCCGCTGTTCCCACAAATTCAGTTTTTCAGCATTTTTGTGAATTTGAACCCTTTTTAACAATGACTGTATGATTTTGAGATCCATCTTTTCACACTGAGGACAACTGTGGGACTCATATGCAACTATAACAGAAGGTTCAATCCTTCTGTTCCTCACTGATGCTGCAGAAGGAAACACGATGCATTAAGAGCTGGGGGTGAAAACTTTTGAACAGAATAGAGATGTGTACTTTTTTCTTATTTTAGTACTGCCCTTGAGAAGCTACAGAAGATACTTATGTTTGCCAGAAGACAAAATAAGTTAAATTGACCCTTAAAGTAAGTTTAAATTTTACAAAAGTTTTTACCCCCGGCTCTTAACGCATTGAGTTTTCCTTCTAAAAATCAGTGGGTGCTTGAACCTTCTGTAATAGTGGCATATCCCTCAGTTGTGCTCAGTGTGAAAAGATAGATCTCAAAATCATTCAGGTAACAACACAGTATTAAGAATCAAGCGTACAGTATGTAAACTTTTGAACGTGGTCATTTGTATAAATTTAACTATAATGGACTAAATGGACTATATGTAAATGTCTTTTATGTGAAATATCTTATTTACGTCAGTACTAAATAAAAAATATCATGCATTTTGTATGATCCGTCTTATAGATTAAAGATGTTATTTTGGGTGAGGTATGCTTTTGAAAAGACGGTGGCAAAGCACAAGAGAGAGCAAGAGAGAATAAAAAAAACAGCAAGAAGGTGGGGAAAAAGCAATTTGGATGTAGTATTCAAAGACGAAGTTGAATATGTAGGAAGAGGCCAAAAAATGTCTGGAATGCTTTCAAAGCAGTGAAAGCGGAAGACCCCGGAGCCAAGAGGAGGCTGATTCCTTTCCTGAACATAACCTAAAATACTGCTCCAGTGACCCGAGACGGTTAACCTCCGTCTCTGACCCCAGGGGGAATGGGCCAAGCCAGCCAAATCCATATCAGAGACCGGCAGCCACGGTCTGGACTGCCATTCAGTATTTACTGCCCTCTGTTTCTGGATAGCATGACGTCCAATTCACTCTCCTGTTCTGCCACAACCGTTTTAATAGGTTGTTTTCCAGACACAGTCAAAGCCCCGAAGCCATTCATCAGGGCAGTTTAAAGCAGCCCGGTGAGTCCGGCTTTTTTTTTTTTTTTTTTTAAAAACATGAAATTAAAGATCTACTTAATGGTCTATTCATGTCAGACTGTCTCTCACATTATAAAGATACACAGCATCATTCCATAACTCCTGACAGGGAAAAGAGACGCTCCGGCTCGACACGTTTTTCCCATGGAGCAGTAATCCTGATTCTGAATTGATGGAGTGTGGCGTCAGGTTGAACCAGCAGAGCAGCGTCTTCTCATCCAGAGACACCCTGAGCTATTTTTCACTCACTGCAGACATGAAAAACACCCAGACAAATACAGCAATCTACAAAAACGGGATGAATCAGGCTAGTGCTGCACTGTTGCACACACACACACAAACAAACAAACATCGGGAAACAGGGAGAACCGTAGACAGATGCTGCTTAACAGCTTTGGTGAAAATATATGAGAGCTAAATGAACAAACTGTGCCTAAGCTAACAGCTGGGGAAATTGGCTTTTCTCTAGGTCAGGCCCCATTCCAAGACGCTGGAATTGTCTTTCACCATTAAAACCACAGGTTTCATCTGAGCTCTGTTCACTTACAGTATACGGGCTGTTGGTTAATCAGTACTAGCATTTGATGCAAAGTTGAGCATACAGCTGCGGTTGACCCCAGGTTAGCCCTTGATACCCCAACGGTATCATACTACGCTTATGCTCACCAAGGCTGCATTTATTTGATTGAAAACACAGTAAAGACAGTAATATTGTGAAATAGTATTACAGTTTAAAATAACTGTTTTCTGTTTTAATATATTTTAAAATGCAATTTTATGCAACATGATCCTTCAGAAATCATTCTAATATGCTAATTTGGTGCTCAAGAAACATTAATAATGTGTAAAAATATATATGAATTGACAATGAAACTGGGTGATGCTCGACCAATCAAATTTAAGAACCTGGAACTTCTGTATGTGCCTCCTTACAAAAACAAAGGATCGTGACTCTATTTGTAACATTTCAGAGTAGATATTGAAAACAGGGAGTCGACGGGCAAAAGTCCTGTGTTTTAATTCACCTCAAGGGCAGCAATAAAGGAGCTTTTAATGGCCAAACATCATCATAAACACATCAGAAGCAGTACAGCAGACTGTGGCGAGGTCGACCCCTCACCCGGCTGAAGGCTTCATGCGCTGTAAATCAAGCACGTAACGGACGAAATGGAAACAACTCTACATCGTTAAAAGAAGGAAAAAAGACCGCTGATAGATTAAAGCTATCCCATCCATCATAACCACTGCCGTAAAAACAAGCAGAGCAAAAACAGGGAGGCGATAATCCACTGCGCTGTCGTAAATAAGGCGAAAAAGTTCAGGCTAATGACTAAGAGGACTTGCAAGGATCACAAAGTTTCCCGGGCTGACAAGCTTTACTTGGCTGAGACTCCCACGGGGCTGTAAATTACCTAACAAAAATACCCCGCAGAATCATAATATCTCAATCGTGCTCATCACAAGCTGTCAGGGTTTTATTTTTTATTTATTATTATTATTATTTTGAAGGCGTCGGAAGAGGAGGAGAAATGGGGATGAAAGAGAGGGGTGGAAGATTACTAGGAGGAATAAGAACAGAGAGAGAGAGAGAGATAGGCAGACGTGTGCATGAGTGTATGTGTGTCACGCTCGTCATGCAAAATTAACGTCTTTAGGGATGATGCACGCTGCAGTAGAGCGGCACTACTGAGCTCATACGAATAGGAATACATAGAAAAACAATAAACACCTCCCCTCATAGCATATGGTTCAGCAGAGCATCTTATAAATATCACTCCTATGGGAATTAAGTTTCAGTTTGTTGCCTCTCGTTAACTTTACTACACTAATACATTACATGCTCTAGATGCAGAGAAAGCTCACTAAAAATAAGAAACATCTGGTTCATATTCCCTTCGAAATCAAGGTGAAAAAAATATTTTAAATAAAGAAAATTAAAGGGATGCTTCATCCAAAAATGAAAATTCTGTCATTAATTACTCACCCTCATTTAGTTCCGAACACGTATGACCTTCATTCATCTTCAGAAGACAAATTAAGACATTTTTGATGAGATCCGAAAGCTTTCTGACCTTGCATAGACACCAATACAACTACCACGTTCGAAACCCAGAAAGGTAGTAAGGACATCGATAAAACAGCCCATGTGACATCAGTAGTTCAACCTTAATTTTCTGAAGCTATGAGAATACTTTTTGTGAGCAAAGAAAAACAAACAAACAATGGCTTTATTCAATGTCATGACACTCTTGTGAGTCGAAGACTGACACGAAGAGAAGAAATTGTTAAATACAGTACAGTCGTTATTTTTGTTTTCTTTGCACACAAAATGTAGCTTCATAACATTACATTTAAACCACTGACGTCACATGGACTATAGAGACAGAGCGACACGTGTCATAATCTGAAAACCATGCCCACCAGGGGAAAAAACAATCCAACCCTAAAAAAATTTTTTTTTTATTGCAGGAAGTCATTTCTGACTTATAACAAAAAACAGAACAATGTCTAAAAGCTGCTTTGTGACAAGGTGTACAGTAAACAGGCTAAAAAACATTTTATCGACCCCCCCAAAAAAATAGCATTTAAGGACACAAAAGTAGAGCGCAATGTGTCATATTACTCTGAGAACTACACCGATTGGAGGGAAACACAATTGGTGATAGGAATCATTCATTATTTGTAACTTCTTTTGAACTTGATGGGATAAGTTAGCTGCCCTGCTGAAAAAAAAACAAAAAACAGCTAAAACCAGCCTAGACTGGTTGGCTGGTTTTAGCTGGTCAACCAGGCTGGTTTTAGTTGGTCATAGTTGGTCAGCAGGCTGGCTTTAGAGGGATTTTGGCCACTTTCCCAGACCACCAGCTGAAACCAGCTAGTTCCAGCTTAAACCAGCCAACCAGCCTTTTTTTTTTTCAGCAGGGTGTTAGAAAGCTTTTATTAGCTATGTGGGTTAGCAGTTGTAGCTTGGGCCAGTTGGTATTCGCCCACTTTGACAGAAGTTCTCAGAGTAATATGACAGGTTGCGCTCTAATTTTGTGTCCTTAAACGCTTGTTTTTTGGGTCGACAGCTTTTTTTACCTGTAAACATTGTAAAACAGCAGCTTTTAGACATTGTTCTGTTTTTCGTTATAAGTCAGAAATGACAAGGAGTCAGCTTCCCACAGTACAAAGTCAATGGTGAGGTTTGGATTGATTTTAGCCTTGCGTTGCCAGACCTTCAGACTGACGGCAGAAGGTCTGGGAACCTTGGCCACTTTAAAGGCCTGCCCAAGAGGACATATGACTGACAGGTAAAGCAACCAATCACGTTTCGTTTTGTGCCGCATCATGTTTAGGGGCGTGGAAATGTCGCCACAATATCAGGCCGGTGTGTAAAACTCTGACATATTTTAAAGATTCTATGCCGTGAACTTTAAATTTTTCACATGCTTTTGAAAATCCAGCATTTAGTTAATTCTGGTAAGTGCTCGTCGGCGTGGGCGTGGCCTAAATGCACCTAAATGTCTCTATTTATTACAATGTCCTTACTATCTTCCTGCGCCTTGAACGTGTCAGTTGCATTGCTCTCTATGCAAGGTCTGAAAGCTCTTGGATTTTATCAAAAATATCTAAATTTGTGTTCCAAAGAGAAACGAAGGTCTTACAGGTTTGGAATGACATGAGGGTGAGTAATTAATGACAGAAATGTCATTTTTGGAAAAATTATCCCTATAAATAGTAAATTTTCAATTGTGTACACTTCCCTACTATGCATGTCTAAATGTGCTGATTTCATGAAACACTCTCCAAACAATGTTTTTATGATCTACTGCATTTGTGAAGTGTGCATCCAGTGGACAATTTGATTTCCCATAACGCCATCCCATACCTAAGGAGCCACCATATTTGAAAACTGAGAAACAAAAATGGCATATGACTGTGAGCTGAGCAATTCTTTACAAAGAAATTTGTTCGGTAGGCCACAATGCCTACATACCCATAAATGTATTCATACTACATCTGGACCTTCATCAACAGTCAACAAGTGATCCATCAAATCTAGTATACAGTCTGAAAGTATTCTATATGCATACGCAGCCATTGTGTCTAGACATGATGGTTTTCATTATTTACGCATTACACCGATATGAATTTGAAAGAAAATGAGCTTATATGTCATGAAAATAACATCACACTCCAAAACATTGTTATAGTCCTAAAACTGGCTTCATTTTCTTTACGCAAAACTTAATTCCTTTTTTCTTCCTTCTAATTTGGGTGTGAAATATAACTTGGACGTTTCTCCGTCAGATTTACTCATAAAGCAGCAGTCAGTGAGTGAGTTAGTGTGCAAAGAGCTTGTTTAAATTCCAGATGCAGCATATTGATGAGTATGGGAGCGCTCATATCTCTCAGTTTCTCGATGCTAGCACTGCTTCAGGCAGTCTTTACAGCCAACACACCGATCTGTGGACACATATTTATTCAGTTCATCATTCGTCCATCTGCTCTTCCTCTCTCTCCCTCGCGGATGGTTTGTCTGTACCCCTCCTTCCCCCCTTTCTCTCCCCTCCTTCACTCCAGTCTCCCCTATTACCCAAATTCTCTTCACAAAAATCAGCCACCTGCTCACCCAATTTACTGAGATAAATTTCCCACCCAATCCAAAGAGCCATACAGGTGTGTGTGCATGTGCATAGGATGCAGGATGTTGATCTCACATTTTCAGAAGGAATTTATGTCAGTTCTCCATCAGTGCACAACGATACATGGCGTACACGGGAAACATTCACAATGCACGCCAATCAAACCCATTCTGAGCCTGCTAATTATTGAGTATACAAGGTGGCGGCACACTCAGAGATGTGCACGCACATGTTGTGAATATCTGCATGTTGCAGGCTGTGCTCCAAGCACAGGGCTGAGATGAGAGAAAGAGAGAGAGGGGTCTGATTCCTCACCCTGGCTGACAGGCATAATAATCAGAGCAGAGCATTACCAACCAGTCCAACTATATATCTCTCTCGTTCTCTTACTTTCCTTCCTCTTGTCTCATTTCCTCACATGTCAGGTTAGTTTTCCCTTCTATTTTGCATTCATACCCTGCTGATGTTGTGCCTGGATGCTTGGTCCCTGCTATGGTATTCTGATGTTTCCAGCAGGCTTCTTAAAGTTTAAAATGAAAACCCAGTCATTGTTTGCTCAGCACCATGTTGTTCCAAACCTGTATGACTCACTCTTTTTAACTGGGAACACAAAATGAGAAATTCAAAGCATATATTGGTCCAAAGTTTTGCAATAAATGTGGACTGAGGCTTTCTAGTTTCAAAAAAACATGTAGAAAGTATTATAAAAGTGGTTCATATGGCTAGGGATGCACCAAAATGAAAATTCTTGTCTGAGGCTGAACAAAAGCCGAAGGCCAATTACCGAACACTGTTTTTCGTGTTTTTGCATGTATTTTGACAAATTTTTTCACCATTGCATAAATTAAATAGCAAATATTAGCTTTTTACAGTTTTGTCTTGCTTTTCAAAGCAAAAAATACATTACAAAACAACAATTTAAAAATATTTACACTGAACATTTTTAACATTCTAGTAGACATTATAGCCTACCAACAAAGCTCAATTTAACTTAAAATTAGGTTAGTAAAATAATATTCTTTGGCCATTTTAAAGATCCCCTTATTAAATCAGGCATGTGTTTTTTATGTACAAATAAATGCCACCTTGCTGAGCAAAGGAGAATGTTATAATAAATGTATTAATAGAGCTGTTTTAGTGATTGTTATTATTATTTATTTATTACTTTTATTTTACAGAACAACAGTAAAATTACAATACTAACATTTATGAATGTTGACTTTTATTGTGGCGGAAACCCGCAAGAAGACCTTAGTACCAATTTTGCTGACAGCAGCAGATTTATGAACGATTCTCATCAAGCAGATTGGCTAAGGAGCTTGTGCAGCGCTGTCAGAATAAATACAAATTGTGTGTGTATTAGACAACATAACATTCTGCAGTTTATTTACTAATGGTTTAAAGCCATTTTGCGATTTCAGTCATCATACAATAACCAGCAACAACCACCCCTTTCCCTTCTCATGGACGACATGCGATGCGATACTAAACAGTCTTGCACTGCCGGTGCTTGTAATAATTTTTGCATCTTTCTCGGACAGTTTTAATTGCTTCCACTCTGCTGACATGTTTTCTGCATTAGTGCGTGCCTCTATTTGATCACACCACGTCATTGTTCGCTTATAAAGAGCCTTTTTTTTTTGCTATTTTCGGCCAAATAATTTCAGTTGCCGAACATTCCCTACATAAGAATTGTGCACTTCTCTTTCTATGAGGAACAGGAATTTAAGTCAAAATTATGGTTTTGGACAGTATGCGTATTGTTTTATATCAGGGTTGGAAATTAATGAGGGCTTGTGGCAAAACTGTCATGAAAATGAACTAAAATGCCCCATAAATTCAAGACAAATGGCGCTTTTCCACCACACAGTACCAGCTCGCCTCGGCTCGGCTTTGTTTGGTTTTCCACTGTGTAAAAGTTGTACCTGTACCTCCACAATAGTACCTGGTTGTCATAGCGACGTGGCAGGAAACTGCCGTGACGTAATCTTCTACGCGACACACACCCGCTGTCTGCACCTCCTCGTTTGACCACGGCGTATTCTTCCGAGTTGCCATAATATGTAATGGATTGGATGTGTCACGCAATCTCTGGCCAAACTTTTTAAAAATGGCGGGGTTATTCTGGATACTATAGCTGGCGCGTGCAATGATGACGCAGTGAATAGTGACGATTCTCTCTGACCAATCAGCAGTCTGCTGTGTTTTCACGTCACATTTTAGTATCGCCTCAGCTCGCTTGGAACCTCGCCGGAGGTGGTACGAAAAAAAGTACCTGGAAGCCGGTACAGGTACAACTTTTACACAGTGGAAAACCAAACAGAGCCGAGTCGAGCCGAGGCAAGCTGGTACTGTGTAGTGGAAAAGCGCCAAAAGTGGCAAAAAATGCCCTGGCACAATTAAACAATGCATTACGGCTGTCTCAGTTAAAATGAAATCTCAAAATCAATGGTGTCAATTTGCGGAATTACATTGATTCACACTGCATCAGATTGCTTTTACATGCTGTTTTGTGCAGCGTTGAGCCTTATAACCAATCGTATGCGTTTCAAATGCATTTTAATTCATTTTTGTTTTTGCCACAAAGCCCTTGTTAATTTCTGACCCTGATATAAAACAATATATACTGTCCAGAATCCCTAATTGTGATTAAAATGTATGTTCCTCACAGAAAGTCTAGTTGCACAAGTGTTATCATAAAAGTGGTTTATATTTTTTACATGGTTTTGAATCTGAATCTGGAAAGCCTCAGCCCCTATTTATTGCAAATCTTATGACCAATCTATATTTTGAAAATTCTCATTTTGTGTTCCAAAATAAAATAAAAGTGAGTCATACACGTTTGGAACATGGAACAAACAATGACAGGGTTTTCATTTTCATTTTAAACTTTAAGAAGCCTGCTGGAAACATCAGCAGGGTATGAACGCAAAATAGAAGAGAAAAATTAAGTAAATTAAGTTAACTAAAAAAAAAAACTACCAGGACCCAAAGAACACCACTTAACCTGCAAAAAATCATGCTGGTTTTTGCAAACACTTCTACATCGCTGTGTTTTCCTCTCTGCCATCTTGATGTGGCTTATTTATGACAGGGTGGAGGTTGCACATTGTCGTTTTAGCTGAACATGGGAAAACTTCCTCCTCTCTTTCACTCCCCATCAGTGTCCTCTCTCACGACTCCTTATCAGACCTCAGACAGCCTGTCTGTGCGGCGCTCTGTTTATGGAAACACTGTAGAGAGGGATTTCTGCGGAGGGTGTGCGTGCAGCATCCTGAAAGCATATCAAATGTGAAGGGTGTATGTGCGTGTGCACAAGCACTTTGAGAGCGCACGTTTGTGTGTTGTTTTGGATTGATCCGTACCGGCCTTTCTTTTGAATCAGATCCATCGGAGGGGTGGGGGGCTGCAAATGAAAAGAAGCAAAGATGGATGGAATAAGGTTTGATGTTTACTGAGTCCGTTGCTAAGGAGATGAGAAACGAGGGACAGATTTAGTCATAACAGAGGCAGAGACTGATGGAGCAACCAAAGCTATTCAGAGAGTGAAAAATAACACACTCAGACGAAAAGACTGAGAAGGGATAGAGAAAGACAAAAATGATGGCAAGACAAAAACAACATGGGGTGGCAAGTAAATAGGGGTGAAAGCATCCTGCGTTCGTGGAAATATAAAGTGCAGAAGGACAAAGAAAGAAAGAATGGCCAAAGAAAAAGAGATTAACAGAGTGTGAAACCATTATGCTGAAAGAGTGAACGCTTAGAGCCCATTAAACAGCCCTATAGGCGATGACATGGACGTATGTGTGAGTGTGTGTGAGAGTCTGAAGGCATCAAATGCAAGACTGGCACACAAATAAATACAGCTATCGAGTGCAGTCTGAGATGGAAAGAAATGTAGCCTTGACCCTCCTGACCTTTTCTTTTGCTTCACAATATCTTGTGTTTACTTCCTCCCAGCTGAATCATTCCACACACCCATAAAATCTCAGACAGCGTCTGAAAAGCAGAGCAGAAAGTGATTTTTTTTTGTTTAAACCGCGAGTCGGTTTTGTTCCTCCATCATTCATGCGTCGGCCTTGAGCATCCCTGTCGAACCCCGGCGTAACGCGGGCCTACTTTACTTCACGTGCTCCACTTGTACGAGAATGGTTTACAATCAATAAAGCCTTTTACCTCGAAGCGTGTCACGGCTTGCATTCCCCCCGACTGGCTCTTTTGTGGTCTTGCTCAAGAACATTGTGGAAAAACGTTGTCAATAGCCTTGAAGAGTGTGAGGTCACTGAAGGGAAACATAACATCCTTATGTGTCAAGCCGAGCGTGTCCAACACGGTATGGAGGGGAAGGGGGGTTGCTTTTGGAATTCCTCAGAAAGCACTGGTGAGGCTGGTGAAGCCACATTAGGTTGTTTCCTACCCGTATATGATGAAGTCAACATGTGCTTTACTGTAAAAGGATATGGTATGTGTCATCAGTGTGTGTGGGAACTCACTCAGGGCTATTGAATAGGATTGAATTACATGCTGTTCAAAAAGACACATTGGATTCACTCTTTCATCACTGATGAATGGATGCATGGACCCACTTTTGAATCTACAGCACACAAAACAGCGAGCTGTGCGGTCTGATTTATGAACAAATTACTCTTATGGGTCAGTTTGTTTTAGTGACTCAAAAAACAGTACAACAAGGGTAGTCCCATTTCCAAATAAATGATTCTCATGAAATGTTTTTTAATTAAAGCGATAGTTCAGCCAAAGTAAAAATTCTGTCGTTAATTACTCACCCTTCATATTGGCATTTCAAATAACACTTGATTACAATGTTGACTGCATTGTTACGCCACTGTGGTGACAAATGCTGATTCATTTAGTAATGGAACAAGTGAAGTATTTATGAGTGAGTCATTGAATCATGAATTATTTAAAATAATTCATTCAAATCAAACATTTTTGAATAGAATGAAGCAATTAATATTTTGTCACAACCTTTTGTTAAGTTCAGAATCGTGATCTCTATTTGAAACCAAAAAAAAAATCATGATTCTTAATATTCGAAATTTTGCAAAAATATTGACTTCCTGCACAACTATGATTTTTGTCCTCTTTGTTCCCCTTTGTTCCTCTAGAACAGTGATTCTAAACTTTTTTGACACAAAAAGGGACCCTAAGATGTTTCCTCTGAAAACAAGCAGCAAAATCATAACTACAGCAGAAATGCCAAACTTTTCATACTGGGAGTGTTGATATTGAATTAAACAACTCATTTATGACTATAAAAGACTGAAGATTCTGATTCTGTGTTTTTCAATAAGAATAAGTTATTGACAGGGGAAAGAAATATAATTTCAGTTTACTTCATGAAACTGTTTTTAACATCTTGTGTTTTTAATATTTTAATTAATATTTGAAGTAAATATTATAAATTTCATATTTTATAAATGAATGTTAATTATATTATTTACAGTATTTTAATACATTAAAAAAAATATTTCTAAATATAAATAAAATATATATTTAAATAATTTTAAAGGGGTAGTTCACCCAAAAATTATCATTAATTATTCACCCTCATGTCGTTCCAAACCCGTAAGACCTTCGTTCATCTTGAGAACACAAATTAAAATATTAATGGTCACATTTTTGGGTGAACTATCTCCTTAAGTCATCCTGTGGCCCCTATTGAATATTTGTGACCCCTAAATTTATTTAGTAGAAATCTTTTTTTGATGTATGGTTTGTTAGGATAGGACAATATTTAGTAGAGATACAACTATTTAAACATCTGGAATCTGAGAGTGCAAAAAAAAAATTAAATAGAGAAAATCGCCTTTAAAGTTGTCCAAATGAAGTTTATAGCAATATAAATGACTAATCAAAAATTAAGTTCTGATATGTTTACAGTATATCAAAATATCTTCATGGAACATGATCTTTACTTAATATCCTAATGAATTTTGACATAAAAGGAAAATAGATCATTTTGACCCATACAATGTATTTTTGGCTATTGCTACAAATATACCCGTGCTACTTAAGGTTCAGGGTCACATTTGTTGATGCCCCTCGGTCTAAAATGATAATGTCTCTCACTACCTGCAGCTGATTAGCTAGTAGCAAATCATGTTCATGGCTTTGCCATAAACAAAAGTCAATTTGCCATTAAAAAAGAGAAATGCACTTTGATATGTCCTATCTATAGGAAATTTTTTAACACAAGAATAATTTAATGGGGTCCTCATGTTGTCAGTTCTACAACAACAATACCATTTTCCTGACCGTATTAATTAATTTTTACAGACTGATTATTTGTAGTCCTAATAAACCATTATTTTAATTACAACTGCAAATTTATGCGTCACCATTAGCAGTAAAACAAGTCTTTTCTTTGCTCCTGCTTTGTGTTTGTACAGGCAGAGACAGAGCAAGAGGGGAAAAATATACTTGAGGCTAATGAAGGTTTGGAGAAGCCTGTCCTTATCTTGTCGTGAGCAAAATTGTTTCTGTGTGAGAGAGGGAGAGAAGCATCATTACAACCCGGTGTCCAGTCCATCGAGCCCTCCATTTATCTTTCGTGTTCTCTATTCTCTGCTTTTTATCTCCCTGTCGTCTTATTCTACCTCCAAAAATTTACTTATGACCTCCTCAACTCTTTCTCTTTCGAAAGGGTGTTGCGTCTTCCTCTCATGTTAACGCTGTCTGGGTTTGAAAAGAGTCCATTATTTGCACCCTGTAGTCCACGGTGGAGGCCTTCAGATAGCGGGCAATTGAGTAACGGCGCTCTTAAACCCCACACAAACACGGCCGGATCTGCGCGGCTCTGCCTCTGGCAATTACCAGCGTACGTTTCAGAGAGGACGACATGGAATATAAACAAACGGGAGAGATATTCACATCTTTCATTGGACTGGACCCTTCTCCTCCTCCCAACATTGATTCATTTTTGTGGCTATGGTTGGGTTTTCCTCTTAGCCCCTGGGCGCAGGGATGAACCTCTCCAAAATGTCAATATACAAGCGTGTGAGCTTGTTTGATCGATTGTGCTTACTCGGCCTTGCACAAAGCTTCGGGTTTAATTGGCATGAATGTGAAACATACCTTCCGTCGCCACTTAAACTGGGTGTCACTGGAGCTATTTTTTAAGGAAGACAACCATAAAACGCTCTCGGTTGCTCTGTACATGTGTTTATTGAGCGACTTGAATGTTTGTTATTGTTTCTGACACTCGGGCAAGTGCAGTCCCATTTGTGCGTTCCAATCATAGCAAACTGTTACAAAACAGTACTGTGACGGTTTAGATTGGGAATTGTTAGTAATTTTAAGATTCTTCTTGTGATTCTGTGAATCAGCTCTATTGCCAGATCATAATAAAAGTCATTTACTAAAAAAACAGGCTCCTATGAATAATTTGTTTAAGAATCTTTGAAATATCTATTGAAATACACTGGTCATGCTGTATGATTTTTAACGACTAAAAAGAACCAGTTCACTCGGTGCCAACAGCCTCAACATATAGCACCGTTGCGTTTTGGGGTCCCGAGATTGTATATCAATCCCGCCCTCCCCCTCTCTCTCCCACTTCGCTTTCTGTCTACCTACTGCTATAGCAAATTAAAGGCAAAATTGCAAAAAATCAAACAAACAAAAGAACCAGTTCATAAGAGTCACTGGTCATTCCATTCATTCAAATCATTCATTTGGGAATCAGACTACCCTTGTGCTGAATGTATTTGCTAAAAAAGACTCATAAGAGTCATTTGTTCAAAAATCTGTTCAAATACACTGATCTTGCTGAATGGTTTTGATTCACTAAAAAAAACACGTTCATGAGAATCATTCATTTGGGAATCAAACTATCCTTTTGCTGCAAGTATCCGCTAAGGGGGCCCATAAAAGTAATTTGTTCAAAAATCAGTTCAAATACACTGAACTCGCTGAATAGTTTTCATTCTCTAAAAAGAACAAGTTCATAAGAATCATTCATTTGGGAATCAGACTATCCTTTTGATGAATCCGCTAAAAGAGACTCATAAGAGTCATTTGTTCAGAAATCAGTTCAAATACACTGATATTGCTGAATGGTTTTGATTCACTAATAAGAACAAGTTCATAAGAATCATTCCTTTAGGAATCAGACTACCTTTTTGCTGTAAGTATCCGCTAAAAAAGACCCATAAGAGTAATTTGTTTAAAAATCAGTTCAACTACACTTATTTTGCTGAATGGTTTTGATTCACTAAAAAGAGTCATTTGTTCAGGAATCATACCTCACTAAAAGATGATTTGCTCCATTTCCACATCAGTGTTTATATCCAAACTATAAACGTTTATCCCAATATTTCTGTGATAATATGAATGATTGTAAGATTGAAATAAGACTGTGTGGCTGAAAACATTTTGTGAAGCAGTTTAATACCTAAACATAACTCTCCATTCACTCAAAAAAATAAGTCATTGGATGAACTCAATTTAATTGAGGGCAGGATTTCCATCCAATAAATATGTGTGACCCCAACTCATAAAAAACAAATTCATGCAATGAAATGTAATTGAGTTGGGCCAACTCAATTTGATCAAATATAGTTTCAATGAAATTGATACGTTTATGAAGTAATTATTTTATGCTTGTTGAACTCAATCTAAAACATTTAACTGGAAAACAAATGACTAGGCAGAAATTCTTCTACACTCAAAAAATGATACATTGGATTTACTTAACTTTAGGCATTAACCAACTTATTAGGCATTAGCCATAAGATAGCTTTGTTACATCCATGGCATACCCAAAGTAGTTGTTTATTTTATTATTAAAACAACTTTAACTTATGTTATCAGGTCCTCAACCCAAGCACATGCTCTATGCATTCACCACAATGGTAACCCCCAAAAACACTACCATACCAGAAACTGTTTTAAATACAAACATAAAAGAACATTAAACATTAACAAGTCTCCCAATTTTATCATTTTATAAAAAAAATGCATAAAATAAAATTTTATTTCAACATTTACTCTCCTTATCCAGCCGTGTGCAAAGCATGATGGGAAGGGGAAATCCACTTCCTAGTTACACAAGTAAAATAATTTATGTACTCTCAACTCTACTTAATTGAAATACGTTTTTTCAAAATGAAAATATTGAGTTGAACCAAAACGAAACTGTTTCAAATCAGTTTAACACAATGCAATTGTTTAAATGGGAAACCTAACACAATGATGTTAAATGAAAAAGATTTTTTTAAATTAACTGTACAGTGCGGCAGAATCATTTTTTTGAGTGTTCTCTGTCAATTTGGTATTAGTGTGGTTTGTTTGAGTAAGTGTGAACGCTGCCATCCGAACCCTGGTGCTCACCAAACAAGTGGACCAAGCCCGCTAAAAAGATGGGTCTCGGTCCACTTCCAAACAAACTCTGGTGCGGTTCGAATAAAATATGAACACAACATGGACCAAATACTTCTAAATGAACCAAAACCAGGAAGTAATGATAAGATGTGATGCTATGTGACATGATTTCATAAAGGGACCAAGCGGTATATCCAAAACAAAATGAGCAGAGGGCAAACGTGGAGCAACAAGGAGGTAAAGTGCCTTTTAGGGGTGGAGCCGAACCCGAATACGGTATTCGGAAAGGCACAAATAGCGTGTTTTTAACGAATACTTATTTCGAACAAATACTTAAAAAAAATATTTGTATTCGGGAACAAGAAAAACTTTATATCAAAAAGCTGCATTTCCTCATGAGACCGCAGTGCATGCCCGCATGAGTGAGTGAGTGAGTGACATTCAGGAGTCGGGGGGTGGGGGTAAAACAGGTGACTGACACAGGCTGCTACACACAGCAACAGAGAAGGCTCGGCTGAGCGAAAAAAAGACTTCACTGCATCACTATTTTTGTTGAATAGATTTTTGTACCTTAACTGGGTTCCGGAGGCAGTTTATAGCTTTTGGGAAGCAGAGTTTGATCGGGAGATTACTCCATTAGGGGCCGTTCACATGTGCGCTCAAGTTCGTTATTTCAAATGTAGACGCGCGGTATGCGCGCTCATAATGGAAGCGACGCACACGCGGTGCTACGTGCTCGTTTTTTCCAGGCGCGTCCGCGCCGCATCGAGATAAATATATCTCAACTTTTCAGAATGCCACAAGCGCACGCAGGTCATGTGACAAGAACCAACCAATCAGCATTACCATTTCCCTTAATAACATTGAAAAACAGCCAAGTTGGAGGAACAGCTTATCATATCTGTACAGGAATAACCATTTTTAAATAAATTTAATAGCAGAGCTACTGCAAGCAATTTTTAATGCTGGAAATCCATTTATGTTTTGCTGAAACTTCCGAGTCTTCATTTAGAGATCAGGTCACGGTTGCTTAGCAACGGCAGACGCCACGGGAAAGAAGTTCTTTCAGAAGAAGAACAGTTCTTTTAAGTATTATTTGTTTTTATTGTGTCTGTTCAGCGTCCTCCAACAAGGACGGGTGGTGGTGGGGTTTGTAATGTTCACAATGTTATTTTATTAGTTGTTGGTTTAACCATGGATAAGTTAATGGCTGTTATGTTATTTTCTTTTCAATGACGTTCCTTGTTATATGTTCAAAAACATCAACCAATATTGCATATCCATAATTATTATAATGGATATAATTAAAGAATACTTACACTATAACGTAAATTAGAAGTGTAACACAAAAAAAAAAAACAGGATTTTTACACCTATTTTGAATTTTACTCTAATACAAATACAAATACTTTTCCCCCTCAACAAATACAAATACAGATACAAATACCAGCTGCTTTGCACACCCCTAGTGCCTTTCATGAGCTCTTTGTGGTGAAAATAAAATCATATACACACACAACGAGCACGCTTAGTCCAGCAGACGGCATTAGGTGCGTTCATTTTTAAGTCAAACATGCCCTTTCCGTTTGTTTGGAGTGTTTGGTGATTTCTTTCACGAAATATACGTCATTCAATCCGACTAATCAGGTTGTGAAAGTATCACTACGCCTTTAGGTTCGGTATCTTTAGGTTCACTGTTAAAAATGCCAGTGTGAACGCTAAGTGGACCAGGACCAAATGTATCATTTTCCTTTTTGGTCCGGACCAAATGAAACAAACAAACCGAACAACAAGTGTGAACACACCCTAAATCAAGATTGCAATCTTTTAATGATGAATCATGCAGCTACAATGCATATCTTTTACTTGCAAATGTAGTCAACATTTAGGAGTACACTAGCATTTAGACGGTCTCACTGCTAATAGAAATGAACTAAAAGGCACAACAATCAAAGAACTTTAATTTCACAGAGTCTTCAACATGATTTAGCATAGTTGGAAATGTTCCAGAATCAACACCCTTTGATGGCCTGTGAAGATTGGCCAAACCTTAATTGTATCCATTACCCATTCCTAAAATCAGAAGAAAATACGTATGTAGATGAAAATGTTGCTCAAGCCACAACTGCAGCTCTCAAACCCTAAATTCTGATGGGCTGACCTGGAATGTTATAAGACCAAACTTTTCAAGGATTGCTACTCCAGGAGACTCGAGGTCATGACCAGCGAATGACTCCCTCCCTCAGTTTCACAGCCTCTGTTGACAGATAAAAGCACAGAGCCAAGGCAGCATACGTGCAAACTGTGTAACTAACTGTGAAACTGAGTTTTTCCCATCTCTCTCTGTCTTTGCGTCAAGCTTAAGGCATCCACACTGCTACTGGGCGCTATGGCAACAGGAGATCCCCCACCATTCTTATCAGTGTATTTACGACACAAGATTTTCCTGCTGAATCTTGTTGAAGACAATGAACAATAACCCTCCAGTCTGTTCCAAAACACACTGACTCAATTTGCCACCATTCGAGCCAAAGCAAGCAAATATTACTGTCCCATCAAGATGATCCAGTTCTTTGAGGTCTCTGAGGTTTAGTCACGTGGGGCTAAATATACTTTAGTCTAGACTAGTCTAAAAGATGCTCAGGCTCACACAAATAGGCTGTGCTTCTTCACATGCATTACAGATAATTGTGCCATTTGCTGCTGGCTCATTGATGCAAACACCACTCTGGCTGGATGAGAGCTATCAATGAGGCAGGAGACGCTTTTGATAAAGTTAGCTGCAGCAAGTACACAGCATCTAAATATGCTAATTAGGATGAGCCAGCGTTAAGTGTTTGTTTCTCTGTTTGTTCTTGGCAGGATATGGTGGTAATTACACCATAAGAGATGAATTTTAACAATTTAGAGAGATGCAGGAAAGTTTGCAGATGCTTTAAAGATGATTAAAGAGCATAAAACTGCAGTGTGATTAAAAATAACAATATTCCATATGTAAATATAGCATGCTAGCAGTATATATATATATATATATATATATATATATATATATATATATTATGCTTTTTAAAGAAGACTTTTCTGCTCAAGGAAAAAAAACGGTAATATTGTGAAATGTTGATGCAATTTAAAATAGTGGTTTTCTATTTTAATATACTTTAAAATGTAATTTATTCCTGTGATGCAAAGCTGAATTTTCAGCATCATTACTTCAGTATTCAGTGTAACATAATCCTTCTAATATGCTGGTTTATTATCAGTGTTTGAAACAGTTGTGCTGCTTAATATTTTTTTTTTGAAACCTGCGATACTTTTTTCAGGATTCTTTGATAAATAAAACGTTAAAAAGAATAGCATTTATTTAAAATAGAAACGTTTGTAACAAACACCTTGTTCAAAGTTTGGGGTGAGTAATATTTTTCTTTCTTTCTTTTTTTCTTTGAAAGAAATTAATACTTTTTTCCAGCAAGGATGTGTTAAATTGATTTAAAAAAAAAAATGATAGCAAAGATTGTTGTATTGTTAGAAAAGATTTCTATTTTAAATAAATGCAGTTTTTTTTTTTTTTTTTACTTGTTGTTCATTAAAGAATCCTGAAAAAAATATCACAGGTTCCAAAAAAATATTAAGCATCACAAATGTTTCCAACAATGATAATAAAAGTAATAAATCAGTATATTAGAATGATTTCTGAAGGATAATGTGGCACTGAAGACTGGAGTAATGGCTAATGAAAATTCAGCTTTGCATCAAAGAAATAAATGATATTTTATAGTACATTAAAATAAAATAAAAATATTTTTAATTGTAATATTTCATAATATTACTTTCTGTATTTTTGATCAAATAAATGGAACTATGATGAGCATATTTTTTAATGCATTAGAGTAAGAAAAAACTTATTTGAATAAAAATAATTTTTATGTATAACTATAGACACAGCCACACTTTACTACCAAATGTCAAGACCTTGAAATATAATAATATTCATAAATAATATACAATCATAAAAATGCTTGAAAGAAAAAAAAAAGTCCAAAGGAGTAAGAAATTCAAATAAACAGTTCAACCCTGAAATATCTCTGCAATGTGTCTCTATCAACTTCTAAACCCAAAAGATCTGAAAAGCTGTCAGTAGCTATTCCTCTTAAGTGCTTACTCACAGTAACCAGCTCTCTCCGTAACTTCTTTAATGCTTCTCTCCTTTTATTGTTCCTCGGATGCTCGGAAAAACTGGAACTCAGTCATAGAAAATCCTGTCAGCCCCTGATCAGTTCAGCTGGAAACCCCAGAGAGATTCATAAGGCTCTCCACATTCTTCACAGAGTGCCAGCCTCTCCATCTCTGCTGCTAAATATGACAAATCATTTGTCCTGACTCAACACTTTCTCACACCGTCCTCCTCAGCAACACTGTGAGATGATATAAGAGATGAAGACCAGCCACAGCGGAGGGAAAAAAAAAGGCAGTGTAAGGAAGATTCCTCGCTCGGAGAAGAGGTTCACACTAATGAAGGCTGTGTGGGATGATTTGGCCTTATGATTATAATCAGGCCTTCGTGTCAGTGGTCTGAAACAATGAGGGCAGAGAGATCATAGAACTGGTTAATGGAAAAACTAAGAATTCACAGATTGTAGAGCATAGTTCCCTTTGGAAAAAAACTCCACCGTGATATTATAGATGAGAATCATAAAGAACTTTCTTAAAACAGTTCTTTTTAGTACGTTTAAGGAAGATATATATATATATATAGAAATAAAAAATGTAATGCCATTGCTAAAATGGCGACAATTTCAACAACATTTAAAGTGCACAAAGAAATTCTATTCTGTCCTAATTTACTCACTCTTATATTGTTTCTTTCATCTTTATTATGTCTCACAAGCCACAAGTACAACTTCACAGTTGTCAGCTGTATGTTGTTTACCCATTAAAAAGAACTGACTCACAAAAGTCATTTATTCTTGGAATCGGACTACGTTGGTTGTGTTGTGTTTTCAATTTGCTAAAAGGTGTGATTAATTTGGCAAACCAGACTACACTGGTCGTGCTATGTGTTTTCGATTAAAAAAATGGGAACTAGCTCCTAAGAGATATTTGTTTGGGGCTCAGACTATACTGATTGTGCTGTGTTTTCGATTTACAAAAAGAAACCAAGACTTGTAAAAGACTAATAACAGTCATTTGTTTGGGTATTGGACTGCACTAATCAAGAAGGTTTGTGCTGTAGAATCAGAAGCATACAATAATAGTGCAGGAAACAGTATTTAACTACGGTGTTCAATCCACATCAGCCGTTAACGGAACCATACGTGATCCATGATTCTCAGCTCCCAGTCTTACATGCCATTAGAGGTGTGTGATATCAATATTATCTGGAATTTTATTGATAAAGATAGTTAGACAATATTTTGCTGAGCATTATTGTGCTGCTATTTTATTCAATAGCGATATTTGAAGTGATTTGGGGAGAAAAAAGGGGAAATTATACTTTAAATACAAACCTAAAATCGCCAGTAGGTGGCAACAAATGCACTGCATGAGTGCGTCACTGAGTCATTCATTCAACCGATTTGTTCAAACTTATTGATTCAGTAATGAAACACCATTGTGTGTTTCTCACAGATGCAAAACAGTTCTGCTATGGCTTTGTTTGAAACTTTTTTCATTGAAGAAATAGTGTCTATAGGTTAAAATTACAGATTTTTCTTTTATGCCAAAAATCATTAAGATACTAAGTAAAGATCATGTTCCATAAAGATATTTTGTAAATTTCCTACCGTAAACATATCAAATCTTAATTTTTGATTAGTAATATGCATTGCTAAGGATTTCATTTGGACAACTTTAAAGGTGATTTTCTCAAAATTAAGATTTTTTTCCAGCCAAATATTGTTCTATACAAACAAACCATACATTAATGAAAAGTTTATTTCAGATGTTGCATAAATCTCCATTTAAACAAAATTGACCCTTATGACCAATTTTGTTGTCCATGGTGTGTATTTATTATGTAAATATAAATACACACATTTATATTTAAGAAAAATATGTTTATATATTAAAAATATTTATAAATAATATTATTTATATGAATATAAAAATATACATGTAAATATTTTCATCATAAATATACACAGTATAAACATTACATTAACTTTTATTTTGAATGCAATTAATCACGATTAATCGTTTGACAGCACTACAATTAATATTAGCTTCTTGTTTATTGGACTGTTTTAGAAAATCCCTATCACATTTGCAATCGTACTGATATCTGGAGAAAAAAAAACTGTACTCTTTGTGTGATATTAACTATATCAGATGATATAAATAAAAGTGCATGTAAAAGTCAGACGGGGGGGGGGGGGGGGGGGAATCTTGAAAATTGGGAGAATTCTAAACGTATTTTAATGGACTAAATCATGCATGAAAATGTGAACTCTAAATGTGCATATGCAGTAGTCTAACCTACATCTCAGGCTATGTTCACACTGCAGGCAAATGTGGCCCAAATGTTTTTGCTTAAATTTGATTCAGATCCGTTTTTCTCATGACAGTGTGAACAGCACAGATCCACATAGAATCTGATCTTTTCAATCTTTTCAATCCGATTCAGGTCAGATGTTGTGCAATGCGACCGCAGTGTGAACAGTCTTATCAGAATTCATGCAAATTTTAGGTCACTCTAGATCAACATTCTGCGCTCAAAAGAGTCACTTCAAAGATTTTGCATACCCAAACTTATTAAGACAGATGCAAAAGGTAGTCAGTAGAAGTGTGATGTGTCAGAACTCAAGTATTCTATAAGTATTACAATGACATGCAAACAAAATGAGGGCTTGTATCATTAAAGGTACAAAACGCTGCTTTCAAATAAGTATTTGATCCCCTTTCAGCAATATTTCTGGCTCCCAGGTGTCTTTTATACAGGTAACAGGCTGAGATTAGGAGCACTCTTTTAATAGGAGTGCTCCTAATCTCAGCCTGTTACCTGTATAAAAGACACCTGGAAGACAGAAGCAATCAATCAATCAATCAGATTCCAAACTCTCCACCACGGCCAAGACCAAAGAGCTGACCAAGGATGTCAGGGACAAGATTGTAGACCTACACAAGGCTGGAATGGGCTACAAGACCATCACCAAGAAGCTTGGTAAGAAGGTGACAACAGCTGGTGCGATTATTCGCAAATGGAAGAAACACAAAATAACTGTCAGCCTCCCTCTGTCTGGGGCTCCATGCAAGATCTCACCTCGTGGAGTTTCAATGACCATGGGAATGGTGAGGAATCAACCCAGAACTACACAGGAGGATATTGTCACTGATCTCAATGCAGCTGGGACCATGATCATCAAGAAAACAATTGGTAACACACTATGCCGACTGAAATCCTGCAGCGCCTGCAATGTCCCCCTGCTCAAGAAAGCACATGTACAGGCCGTCTAAGGTTTGCTAATGAACATCTAAATGATTCAGAGGAGAACTGGGTGAAAGTGTTGTGGTCAGATGAGACCAAACTCAAGATCTTTGGCATCAACTCAACTCGCCATGTTTGGAGGAGGAGGAATGCTATGCCTATGACCCAGGAACACCATCCCCATTGTCAAACATGGAGGTGGAAACATTATCCTTTGGTGGTGTTTTCTGCTAAGGGGACAGGACAACTGCACCGCATCAAAGGGACAATGGATGGGGCCATGTACCGTCAAATCTTGAGTGAGAACCTACGTCCCTCTGCCAGGGCATTGAAAATGGCTATTCCAGCATGACAATGACCCAAAACACATGGCCAAGGCAACAAAGGAGTGGCTCAAGAAGAAGCACATTAAGGTCCTGAAGTGGCCTAGCTAGTCTCCAGACCTTGGTCTGTGTTGAGGGAGCTGAAGGTTCAAGCTGCTAAACGTCAGTCTCAAAACCTTAATGACTTGGAGAGATCTACAAAGAGGAGTGGGACAAAATCTCTCCTGAGATGTGGTGGCCAACTACAAAAAACGTCTGCCCTCTGTGATTGCCAACAAGGGTTTTGCCACCAAATACTAAGTCATGTTTTGCGAAGTCAAATGTACAAAATTAGCAGGGGATTAAATCATTTTTTCCCTCACTGTATATTGCACACCCCTAAATGGCATTATCAATTTTGTCTATAAAACGCCTTACAGTACTATGCAAAAACTATAGGACACTGGGGCAAACAAATATGTCATAGTACCACTGTGTTAGCATCTGATGCAACATTTACTGCTCTCTTTTTGTCTCATACACAGCAACGCCTAAGCTTTATATTCTATGTAACAATGCAAATCACTGTAAAGCGCATGAAAATGTGGTCTGTTTACTTCTGTGGATCTTAGGTACTCGAGGGCACATTCTGCTGTGCTTGGCTAATGGTAAAAGCTTTTCTCCCTCTATTATCTCATCCCTTCACCTACACGCGCACACACACAACCCTCCTTAGTGTACTTATCTTACCCTTCCTTTTCGCTCTTCTCCCCTCTTCTCTTCCATAATCCATAAGCATAATCCCACCCACAGCCAAACTCCAAAGCCTGGAGTCGAGCTCCATCCCGGGTCTCAGAGACATCATTTACAAGTCTAATCAGAGATCATGATAATTACAAATGGCATTTGAATAAATCTGATTAATGTTTAACACGAGCTCCGCGCTTACCGTGCCCGGAATGTTTAAACACAGGCAAAGAGGAGTAAATACTTTCCCGTCTGTCAGCGAGTCGCCGGGATTTGTGAATCAAACAGAGCTGTGCTTATAGCTCAGGGCGAAGCCCAATGTCAAGGACCGTGTCTTGGATTTAGGGAGGTATCTGGAGGCCCTTTTTCAGCCTGAAGGAGTTAGTTAGCGCTAGTTAGTAGGGTTAGCGTGACTGACACCACCTTTGGGGGACAGGTCTAAAGATAGACCATGAGGAAGGCACTCAATCAGAAGCTAATTAACATGTTCTAGTTAGTCTTGACGGCCATTCAAAGGCTAAGTTACTGCCATCGAGATCATCGGCAATGCTAACGGATAAATTTCCGCAGGTATTTTATACCTTCTCTGATTGACACTCACCTGACCTATGACCCCAACATCTCCCATAGTGAAGTGAAACTCCCCCGAAATGCTCTGCAAATTCTTCCATACTGCTCTTCCTCTCATTTCAGAGGGTTTTCTATTGATCATTATATTTCCTCTTTATCTTTAATCAAAAGGCTTCAGAAACTCTGATGTTTAATTAATGAGGCACTGAACGCAAGGCCCACTCACTGGCTCAGAGAACCAGCTTTAATTAAATATTCATGAGCTGTCGACTGCTAATTATAATGCTAGTAATGTTCCTGCTCAATAAGAATGACTCAATACGGAGTTGAAATTCACGAAGACGAGGATGGTAACGGTAATGATGACTGTGAAGACGAGGATGATAACGAAGGCTAGTAACTTTCAGCACGCTCCAAACAACCCAACTGGAAAGCATCTGTGGCGGAGGCGCACTAAAGCTCTGCTCAAACTTTCATTCGATGAGGGAGCACTGGAAGAGCACGAGTCTAATTAAAGGGAATAAAACATCAGGGATGGTGTTCAGCTCCGTATCACACACCCGCGAGTATCAGGCATGCGAGATGCTCAAAGGCAACCCCTTCCACCGCTAAATGACAGATGGAGAGGAGGACGGTGACTCTGTGGAACGTGCAGATAAATCGGCTGTTTGGTTTCTTTCTCTCTCTGAGTGAATAGATTAATGTGAGGTGCTGGTATGAGTCTCTCTCAGATTCAGACGTGATGCGTGGCAGTGTGAGCACTGTAGTCGTGCCGCAGCTGAGATGTGAAGATGAGATGTGTGTGTAGGCAAAATCAAGACTCAGAGAGACCTCTTACACTACAACCACACGAGAAGTTCAACCTCTCTCCAAAAATACTAGACTGTATGCATCCACTGATACAGAAAAATTCCACACAACCTCGCCACAATTAAAAAAAAACATGTAAATTGCATTTGATATCTAAAAAAAGTAAATGTAATTAATGTAAATCTTTATTTAAAAAAAAAAAATACTGAAAAGGTTGATCAATTACAGGTTTATTGAATTTTAGAAATATTTAAAATACAATATTATTATAATTATTAACATCAACTTAAAAGTAAAAATATAAAGAAAATTTAATGCAAAATGAAAATATATAGAAAATATTAAAGTATATAAACTATACAGTTATATAAAAAACTTACATTGCATTTGATATCTAAAGAAGTAAAATAAATGTAATGTAAATCTTCATTTAGAAAATTAAAAAAATACTAAAAAGTTGATCCATTAGTTTTATTCAATTAAAAATTGTTCAGTTACAAATGTATTGAACAAAAATGAAAAAACAGTAATACAAAAAAAAATATTTCTAGAAAACAAAAATAAAATGAGCAATAGTAGTTGCACTGAACAAAACGAAATGTAAAATTAATACAAAATATTTTTAGAAAACTTTAAAATACATTATTATTATTAACATAAAACTAAAAAGTAAAAAATAAAGAATTTAAACGCAAAATGAAAATGTCTAGAAAATATAAAAGTATATAATATTAAATTATATAAAAAAAACATGTACACTGCATTTGACATCTAAAAAAGTAAAATAAACATATCTTTATTTAAAAAATATACACACACACACATATACTAAAAAGTTGATCCATTAGTTTTATTAAATTAAAATGTAATGCAAAAATATTAAGTTCTAGAAAAAAAATATTTAAAAATAATAATTTAAAAATTCAATTACAAATGTATTGAACAAAAATTAAAAATTAAAATGTAATACAAAAAATATAAAAATATAAATAATTCTAGAAAATATAAAAATAAAATTGATCAATAATGTATTGAACAAAGAGAAATGTAAAATTAATACAAAATATTTTTAGCTTAACTAAACTTAAAAATACATTATTATTATTATTATTATTATTATTAACATCAACTTAAAGTAAAAATATAAAGACAATTTAATGCAAAATAAAAGTGTCTACAAATATAAAATATATATAAAATATAATATAAAAGTATAATAAAATATACAATTATATAAAAATGTACAAATTATTAATTGTATTTAACAAAAAAAATTGATAAAATAAAATAAAATTAAAAATAAAATAAAAAAAATTGATCAAGGTTTTGGGAGGGGGGTAGGAAGAAATATTGGTAGGGGAAGTAAAAATCTGAATTATACTGGCTCATTTAGGCTACCTTACATTCCACTCTGCTGTCAATCAACAATCCCCCACGCGAGTCGACAACTCACCTCCCATACAGAGTGAATTAAAAACATCCGTTCACTCTGCGCTAGTGAACGTGCGGTTACCGAAACAACCAGACATTGTGATATCCATTTAAAAATTTAACAATGCATAAAAGAAAACCAGAGAAGTTCACGGATAAGCATTTATCTCTGCTTTCATTCTCGCCTCGCTCTAATGTAGACAGAAGGATTTGAAACTCTATTACCTCAGCGTAGCACTTTGTCAACACTCGAGGTAGTTTGTACACAGCGGGACGCTAGTTTGTACCGACACTTGAGTGCACTTCAGATTTCTTTTCTGAACGTGCATACTCATGTCTCAGAGGGGAATTTAAGGGCTTTGATACCAATCACTTAAAAGTCTGGGAGTTTTAAACAAATCCTAAACGATTTGTAATGCTTGACAGAGGTTTAGGCTGTAAAATAGGCCTCACTTATCATAATCACGCAGTGTAAAGTTAAAGGAATCAGCTGCGATTTCTATCCTCTCACTAGGATCCATTTCAATTCTTGACTCGTGCGACATCCCCTCTCCTCTATCTTCCTGTGGGTGAGCAGAGGAGAATCTATCGTAGATTAAATTGGCCTGTGCTTCAGCCTGACTGGCCTACGTGCCAAACGCTCACTTCTCTCATCTCTCATCGCATCCTGAGATAATAACCCTTCCAAACTTTCCCTCTCTCCCTGCTTTCCTCTGCCAGTGACCTCCTCTTTCTCTCCTTTAGCCCATGGCGCTCTCTCCATCCACGATATGCGCAATCTCCGCCTTCAATCTCCTTATTTCTCCGCCTGCAGCTCTTTTTCACCCCTATCATATGCACACACAGGCCCCAATGGGTCCCTTCCCATCATGCACCAGCACTCCCCCTCTTCCCTGTCCCCTTGCTGCGAATCTGACCTTGGCTCCATGGCTGAAATGGAGCCTTCGATAAAATCGCTAAACCTCCGGTCCACCTCATAATCTCAAATTACACACTAATGCCTCATATGGTGGCTTCCCAGAGGGAGCTGTTTGAGTTTGATTGAATGTAAGTCTGTGCGCGCATGACTATTTGTAAGGAAGGAGAGGGTGTTTAAAATCAACCACTAGAATGTATTTTTGCATTAAACTAGGGATAGTCTTCATTTTATCACTCATGACTCATTTTATCAAACCTGATGGACTTCCATTGAAAACACTGAAGGAGATATTAGGAAGAATATTAACACTGAAAGCACCTCTGAAAGCACCTTGATTCCATAACTATTTTATTAGTTAGTTTCACTTCCCACTTTTATTCAGAAAAATCCTTGAGGTCCCACAAATTCTATGTTTTTTTTTAGCATTTTTGCGTATTTGAACCCTTTCCAACAATAACTGTATGATTTTGAAATCCATCTAAATCACACTGAGGACAACTGAGAGACTCATATGCAACTATTACAAAAGATTAAAATGCTCACTGACGCTTCAGAAGAAAAAAAACATTGCATTAAGAGGGTGAAAACTTTTGAACATAATGAAGATGTGTACATTTTTCTTATTTTGCCTAAATACCATATTTTTTCATTTAGTACTGCCCTTCATAAGCTACAGAAGATACTTACATGTTCTCCAGAAGACAAAAGCTAAATTTATCCTGATCTTCAAATTCAAAATGCCGCCACCCCCCCACCAGCTCTAAATGCATTACTTTTCCTTCTAAAGGGTTCAAATACACACAAATGCTGTAAACTGAATAATTTGTGGAACCTGACGTATTTTTCTTTATAACAGTGAGCTGTTTAACAGTTCAGAACAAACAAGGGACTCATGAACTATCACTAAAAACAACAACAACAAAAAAAAACAGATACTTTAGTTTGTCATTCAGGTAACAACAGTATTAAGAATCAAGTGTATGTAAACTTTTGAACGGGGTCATTTTTATAAATTTAACTATTATTTTCTCTTGTGGACTATATGTAAAAATTCTTTATGTCAATAAAAATAAATAAATAACATGCAATTTATATGAATTATATGATTTTGGTAAAATGATTAACATTTTGCAGATTCAGCAAGGTGTATGTAAACTTTTGACCTCAACTGTAAATAAACATTCAGATATTCAGCAATATTCACAAATAAATACAGTAACTGAAAAAGTGAAAAGACAGCAACAAAATTCCATCATAAAAAAAAAAACTGATTTGAAACGCAGTCAGATGTTTTCAAAAGAAGCATATAATGCTGCTAAAAAACCTCAGGGCCCATGTTAGGTCTGTCTTTAAAAGTTTTTAAGTTAAAAATCAATTTGCCAATGAAGAAAATGAACAGGCTTTTTACTTTGTGCAACCGTAATGGCTTAATGTCAAATCGGTTTTCGCTAAAAATCTTCATTCTTGGCTTTCAAATGTCATTCACATTTATCTATTTAAAGTCGAGATGAAATGGCAAAGAGGCCCAACAATTTCGGTTTGAGTTTGAGTGAATAAGATCTGACAGATACTTTAGTTTGTCTTCGTGATCCACAGAAAGATAAGTCATGTGGGATTTTAAACATTATTAAACGAGTGAATTCGATTTTTGAGTGAACTATTCCTTTAAATCCCCTCCTACACCCTTCACCCAGAAAAAAACAAAAACAAATGTTCCACTGCTACAAACCGTGATGAATTTGCTCTCTAATAGAGTTGTGCAGGTTGTATTTTGACTGTGCCATTAGTCACCCGGTGATCTTCGCCAGCACAGCAGGGATGCACGCAAGAATTATGAACCGAAAGCTGTGAATTTAAAACTGTGGCCTTTTTTTTGTAAGGAATCCAAACAAGTGTTTCCAAAAGCCTTTTAAAAGCATCTGAAAGCCGATTTTAGCGCTGTGCTTTATTGCAAGGCCAAACGTGTTAGAGTAATCAGGACATATCTGCTTTCTCGGCACACAGGCGGAGAGTGGGCCTCTTGCGCGGTCAGTCACACACACATACACACTGGCAGGCCGCCGGTTAGTGGCGGTGAGGTCGTTGTCACTATGACGACCTGGTGACAAGCTGTCTGTTCCACTCTTAAACAACCAGACCTGCAGTGAAAGGAACAGCCTATAGTTAGTGTCACTCACAGCTTTCAAAAGCACAGGCGAGCTAATGTCCATAATGCTGAAAGCCCGAGTATGTGTGTGTGGATATAGGAAGGGCCAGGGAACGGGATGGGGATTTGTTTAGAAGTTCTAATAATTGAAGGACAGGTTCTTTATGTATAGCTTTCTCTCTCTCACGCTCCCTCTCTCGTTCTTTCTATTATCATCCCCTTTCTGTAAGCACACTGTACAACCAGGCCATAGCGGGCCCAGGAGAATACAAACAAATAGAAAAGGTTGTTTGATTTGTTAGGCTACAAATTTTAAATATGAGCAGAAACGCACACACTTTTACATTCATATTAAATGAGGGGAAACCATACAGTTGTATTGCTTTCAAAAATGGAAAACTATACATATACTGTACTTAATGGTTCATTCCTCTTTCTATTGCTACACATCAGGGGCGTTTTCTCTGAGGTGACAAAGTAGGCAGTGCCTCCTCAAAATATTGTAAGAGAAAAAAAATAGTACAAAAATAAAGCAAAGCCAATATTACAAAATATAAGTGTATAAATTACGCATTTTACTAAAGAAACATTGTCCAATAGCGACACCAGCAGGTAAAGTTACAGCGAAGTCCACATCTCTCTCACTTCCCCTGAGCACGTTGAGTTTTAACAGACCCCCTAAAGCATGCAGTGGTTTGGTGGGGGGTATTTGAGAATAAATGGGGGACGCATCCATCACAATATAATTGAATTGACTGTTATGTTTGGCTGTGATTGGTTCATGTTATAAACCCCACCTCTTGTGTTTGTCAGTCTGAATTAACAATATAATGGAAACACTGATTTCAAAAGTAAGTAAACAACTCACACACTTAGATATAACCACTTTGTTACTTCAAAATAAGATTTAAAATGGCCTGAAATATGTGAGTAATAAACTTTAGCAAGTAATAAACTTTGAAGTAAATCTCCATGTCTGTGACCAATATTTGTCATTGATGATTGAAGATTCCAAAAAAAACTATTATTAGTTAACAAAAATTAACTATCAAAAAGAATATCTGAACAAGTTCACAAATAAAATATTGTTTAAATTGTTACTGCCTTGTTATTTTGGAATAAATGTAAAATGCTTAAAAAACACTAACTTGAGGAGATTCATAATTTGATTTTATAAACAGAATATATAAATATTCCACCTTTTCACACTGAAGACAACTAAGGGACTCATGAAACTATTATACTATTATAGAAGGTTCAAATGCTCACTGATGCTTTAGACGGAAACATGATGCATTAAGGGCAGGGGGTTGGGGTGTAAACTTTTGAACAAAGAAGATGTGTACATTTTTTATTTTTTATATATATATATATTAGGGCTGGGACACGATTAATCGCGATTAATCGCATCCAAAATAAAAGTTTATGATTGCATACTGTATGTGTGTGTACTGTGTGTATATATAATGTATGTATAAATACAC